>NC_026529.1:0-16656 GCF_018345385.1 Vulpes lagopus | reverse complement strand
TTTTGCTTATAGTATTGTAAGTGCAAGTTGTAGAGGGAGGCAAAAATAGAATATCAAGGAAATGATATCTATAGATAGACAGCGAGATCTGGCGGATGTGAAGCCGCTGAGTTGGATCAACTGGAGTAGCAATACATATGTGCAATGATTACATGAAGCTTATGAGTATCATATATACTTAGTCCTGTTTTTGGGGTTTGGCAGGGCATAGATAGGTGTATAGCGAGTAGCATGAGTTTGTGGGGGGTAAGGGGGGTTTGTATGAGCTAGTTCAATATCTCGCGTGTACGCGCGTGCGTACGTGTATGCGTGTACGTGTATGCGTGTACGTGTATGCGTGTACGTGTATGCGTGTACGTGTATGCGTGTACGTGTATGCGTGTACGTGTATGCGTGTACGTGTATGCGTGTACGTGTATGCGTGTACGTGTATGCGTGTACGTGTATGCGTGTACGTGTATGCGTGTACGTGTATGCGTGTACGTGTATGCGTGTACGTGTATGCGTGTACGTGTATGCGTGTACGTGTATGCGTGTACGTGTATGCGTGTACGTGTGTACGAAATTCTTATGTCCTGAAACCATTGACTGAATAGCACCTTGAATTGTGCACGGAGTTGATAAATGATAATGAATAAGTCCAGCTACAAGTTATCTGACTGCGTCGGGGCCGCGACGGGCATATTCCCTGAGTGCAGATATAAGTTAGAGTTAGTGCCGTCGTGGTCAAAGCTGAGTGATAGCAAGTTCCCCCCCCAAAAAAATAGATACCAAATGCATGACACCACAGTTATGTGTGATCATGGGCTGATTAGTCATTAGTCCATCGAGATGTCCCATTTGAGAGGATTAGTAGGATTGGAGTGAACAGTTAAAATGGCCCTGAGGTAAGAACCAGATGCCAGGTATAGTTCCATAATAGAAACCCCCACGTTGATATGGGCCCGGAGCGAGAAGAGGGACATTACGGGCAAGGATTGATGGTTTCTCGAGGCATGGTGATAAATCCCTTATTGGACTAAGTGACGTGCAGTCATGTATGATCCTGAGAGAGGTTTTTGTAAGATTAAGCATAGTATGTCTTATGTAATAATATAAATATATGTACATGCTTATATGCATGGGGCATAGCAGTAATGCACGACGTACATAGGGCAAGTTTTTTAAGGGGTGTGAGGTAATTGTAGTGTGAGTATCAGGGAATAGTTTAAAAAGAATTTCAGCTTTGGGTGCTGACGGTGGGGCGTGTGCCTCTTCCTTGAGTCTTAGGGAGAATAATTAGTCTCCATTTTTGGTTTACAAGACCAATGTAATTAGTATACTACAAAGACTCTTCACTTTAGGAGATTATTTTCAATAATGCTAATGGTTGGCATTAGAATCAATAAGATAGCGAAGTATAGGATAGAGGCGATTTGGCCGATGATGATAAAGGGGTGTTCTACTGGCTGTCCTCCGATTCAGGTTAAGGTGAGGAGGTCTGCGGTTAGGAGTCAGAATAGGCATTGACTGAGGGGTCGGAATATTATTCCGCGTTGTTTTGAGGTGTGGAGGTGAGGGATGAGTGCTAAGATTAGGATGGAGAATACTAGGGCGAGGACTCCCCCTAGCTTATTAGGGATGGACCGGAGAATAGCGTAGGCGAATAGGAAATATCACTCGGGTTTGATATGTGGAGGGGTGTTGAGAGGATTTGCAGGGGTGTAGTTGTCAGGGTCTCCTAATAGGTCTGGTGAAAATAGGACCAGTGATATTAGGACTGAAAGGAGGAGTAAGATTCCTAGGATATCTTTAATTGTGTAGTAGGGGTGAAATGGGATTTTGTCCGAGTCGGATGTAATTCCTGAAGGGTTGTTAGATCCTGTTTCGTGAAGAAATAGGAGGTGGACCATTGCCAGCGCTGCGATAATAAATGGAAAGATAAAGTGGAATGCGAAGAATCGTGTTAGAGTTGCTTTGTCTACCGAGAAGCCTCCTCAGATTCATTCTACTAAGTTGGTTCCGATGTAGGGGATGGCGGACAAGAGGTTTGTAATTACAGTCGCTCCTCACAATGATATTTGTCCTCATGGCAGGACGTAACCTATAAATGCTGTGGCTATGGTTGCGAATAGTAAGATAATTCCGACGTTTCATGTTTCTATGAATACGTAGGATCCATAATATAGGCCTCGTCCTACGTGCATGAACAGACAAATGAAGAATATAGATGCCCCATTTGCATGTATGTAGCGAATGATTCAGCCGTAGTTAACGTCTCGGCAAATGTGTGTAACTGATGAAAAAGCAGTAGCTGTATCGGATGTATAGTGTATGGCTAGAAATAGGCCTGTTACAATCTGTAGAATGAGGCAGACACCTAGGAGGGATCCGAAGTTTCATCAGGCAGAAATGTTTGATGGTGCGGGGAGGTCAATGAATGAATCGTTAACGATTTTAGCTAGTGGGTGAGTCTTTCGAATGTTGGTCATTAATGTTCTTATAGTTGAAATACAACGATGATTTTTCATGTCATTAGTCATGGTTAAATTCCATGTGGGAATAATGATAACATACATTGTATTTATTTTAAGTATTGTTTTTGTGATAAGCTTCGTGGGATTTGCTACGAAGCCTTCTCCTATTTATGGTGGGTTGGTGTTAATTATTAGTGGTGGGATTGGTTGCGCTATTGTATTGAATTTTGGAGGGTCTTTTTTAGGGCTGATGGTATTCTTAATTTATTTGGGGGGTATGCTGGTAGTTTTTGGTTATACAACTGCCATGGCTACAGAGCAATATCCTGAAGTTTGGGTGTCTAATAAGGCTGTGTTGGCGGCTTTTATCACTGGACTGTTGTCTGAATTGTTGACTGCCTGCTATATTTTAAAAGATGATGAGGTGGAGGTAGTATTAAAGTTTAATGGTATAGGAGATTGGGTTATTTATGATACAGGTGACTCTGGATTTTTTAGTGAGGAGGCTATGGGTATTGCGGCGTTGTATAGTTATGGTACTTGGTTAGTAATTGTTACTGGCTGGTCACTATTAACCGGTGTGTTAGTAATTATGGAGGTTACACGTGGTAATTAAGGATTAGGAGGCTGAGGGCCATGGTGATTATGAACGATAGGAAATAGAGTTTGATGAGGCCTTTTTGATTTGAAATTAAGGTAGAAGATTTTATTTGGAAAAACGAGATTGATTTTGGCAGAGCACTTTCTAGTCAGATATGGTCTAGGAGTATAGATGCTGATTTTTGACTTATGGATAAACTTATTTTGGGTGTCAAGCGGTGTATGATGGTAGGGTAATAGCCAAGGAGATTTGAAAATTTGAAGTGATGAGACGAGCGGTTGAGTTTGAGCCCTTGCATTGTAAGGTTTAGTTCTAGTGCCAGGATGAAACCCAAGATGGTTACTGCGAGGGCAGTTATTTTCAGATGATGAGGCATAGTCATTTGTGGGACGGTAGTAGGAGTGATACTGTGGGAAATAATATATCCTGCAAATACACTTCCGAGAAGCAGACGTTTAATAGAGTTAATTAGGTGAGGATTATTCTCGTTGATAGAGATTATGGGGTTAAAGCGGGGCTGACCTAGGAGTGCAAAGAATAGAATTCGAGTGCTATAGGCGGCAGTTATAGATGTGGCAACGAGGGTAATTAAGAGGGCTCAGGCGTTGGTATTCGACGTATTGGCGGTCTCGATGATTAGGTCTTTGGAGTAGAAGCCCGTGAGGAATGGTATACCTGTTAGTGCGAGACTTCCAATAATGAGGGAGGTCGTGGTGAAGGGGAGGGCTTTGAATAGCCCACCTATTTTTCGAATGTCCTGCTCGTCATTCAGGCTATGGATAACTGACCCGGAGCATATAAACAACATGGCTTTAAAAAATGCGTGAGTGCAGATATGCAGGAAGGCTAAATAAGGCTGGTTAATGCCGATTGTTACGATCATGAGTCCTAGTTGACTTGAGGTGGAGAATGCTACAATTTTTTTGATATCATTTTGTGTAAGAGCACAGATTGCGGTGAATAGTGTAGTAACGGCTCCTAAGCATAAGGTGAGAGTTTGGATAGTTAGGTTCTGTTCTATTAGTGGATGGAAGCGGATTAATAGGAACACCCCTGCGACAACTATAGTACTGGAGTGGAGTAATGCTGATACGGGGGTTGGGCCTTCTATGGCCGAAGGGAGTCATGGGTGTAGACCGAATTGGGCGGATTTGCCAGTGGCTGCTAGTAGAAGGCCAAGTAGTGGGAGATTAAGATTATCGTTGGTTGATATAAAAATTTGTTGAAGGTCCCATGCATTTAGGTATAGTAGAAATCATGCTATGGCTATAATGAATCCTACGTCCCCAATTCGGTTATAAAGAATAGCTTGTAGGGCAGCTGTGTTTGCGTCAGTCCGACCGTATCATCATCCAATAAGCAGGAAGGACATAATACCTACTCCTTCTCAGCCAATAAATAATTGAAATATATTGTTTGCGGTTACTAAAATCATTATAGTGATGAGGAATATGAGGAGATATTTAAAGAATCGATTGATATAAGGGTCTGAGTGCATGTATCATATGGAAAATTCTATGATAGATCATGTAACGAATAAAGCTACAGGTACGAAAATTATTGAGAAGTAGTCTAGTTTGAAGCTTATGGACAGTTTTATGGTCTTGATTGTTATTCAGTGTCAGTTTGAGATGACTATTTCTTGTCCGGAGTAGATAAATATTATTGCGGGAATTATGCTAATTATAAATGCGTAGGAGGTTGCTGTCTTTACATAATAGGGGTACAGTTTGTCTTTGTAGAACTTAGTAGAGGTTATGATGATCGGTAGGGTGAGTAGAATTAGGGCAGTGATCATGCAGGAGGCGAATATATTTATTACTTTTATTCGGAGTTGCACCGATTTTTTGATTCCTAAGACCAATGGATTACTTCTATCCTATAAAAGTTGAAAAAGCCATGTTTTTATGCATGGGGGCATGAGTTAGCAGTTCTTGCAATACTTTTTCGGTAGGCAAAAAGATTTAAGCTTTTATTGCCAGATTCACAATCTGGTGTTTTTGTTAAACTATGCCTACAGTAGATGGGTCCCAGGATAATTTTGGGGTTGATAGACAGGAGAAGTAGGGGCAATAAGTGAAGAGTTATAAGGGCATTCTCCCGTGTGAAAGATGGCTTGATGTTTTTGATATGGTGAGTATGTTTGCCGCGCTGTGTGGTGATTAGTATATAGAGGGAGTAAAGGGCGGTAATGATGATATTAGTTCCTATCAGGATAATCGTAATGTTGGATCATGAGAATGAAGCTATTACTACGAACAGCTCCCCGATTAGATTAATTGTTGGAGGGAGGGCTAGGTTTGTGAGACTTGCTAGCAGTCATCAAGCAGCTATTAAGGGGAGGAGGGTTTGGAGGCCTCGCGCGAGAATTATGGTACGGCTGTGGGTTCGTTCGTAGTTTGAGTTGGCTAGGCAGAATAGTATGGATGATGTTAGACCATGGGCGATTATCAGAGCTGTTGCTCCTATGTAACTTCATGGTGTTTGGATCAGAACTGCCACAATAACAAGTGCTATGTGACTGACAGAAGAGTATGCGATTAGGGATTTTAGGTCCGTCTGGCGTAGACAAATAGAACTTGTTATAATTATGCCCCATAGTGACAATAGTATGAATGGGTATGCCATCAGGTTGGTTAGGGGGTTTAGTAGAGTTGTAATTCGTATTATGCCATATCCCCCTAGCTTTAGTAGTACGGCTGCGAGTACTATGGAGCCGGCAATAGGGGCCTCTACATGTGCCTTTGGTAGTCACAAGTGGAGGCCGTACAGGGGTATTTTTACTATAAAAGCCATCATGCACGCCAACCATAGGAAAACATTAGATCAGGAGCTTGGTAGAGGCTGAATTCAGTATTGGATTATGAGGAAATTTAGAGAGCCCATATTGTTTTGGATATATAGAAGTGCTACAAGAAGTGGTAAAGATCCTGTCAAGGTGTAGAACAGAAAATAGAGCCCTGCGTTTAGTCGTTCAGTTTGATTACCCCACCGGGTAATGATAATAAGAGTGGGGATTAAGGTAGCTTCAAATAGAATATAGAAGAGAATTAGTTCTGTGGCGGTGAAGGTTATAATTAGGAATAGTTGGAGCAAAGTTAATATCGAAATATATAGTTTTTTTCGGATGAGTGGCTCTTTTGATAGGTGGAACTGGCTTGCTATCAATATTAGTGGCAGAAGTCATGTTGTAAGTGCCAGTAGCGGCGCGGATAGGGAGTCAGAGAAGAACAGCAAGGATGAGTTTAGGGTGTTATCGTTCGGTTGATTGAGGTAAGATAGGCTAATTAGACTAATAAGCAGGCTGTATATTGTGGTATTGATTCAGATTATGTTGGGCTTCGATATTCATGTTAATGGGATAAGTATAGCGGTAGGAATAATAATTTTTAGCATTGTAGAAGATTCAGATTTTGCACATAATCAGTCCCATAAGTGTTAGATACCATGACTAGTAGGGACAGTCCCAATGCTGCTTCGCAGGCGGCGAATACCAGCAGTACGATTGGTATTATGCTAGCTAGTGTGAGGTGGTTATTCAGGATAGTCACGGACATCATTACAAATAGTGATAGTATTATGCCTTCCAGACATAGTAGTGATGATATTAGGTGGGACCGGTAAACGAGTATGCCCATTAATGATAGGATAAATGCTAAGAAGATGTTAATATATACTATGGACATATGATAATTATGAGTTAAATCATAATTTAATGAGTCGAAATCATTTGTTTTAGCTTAAACTAATTATCATATTCAGTTCATTCCAGACCTTTTTCAGTCCATTCGTATGCTAGGCTCGCAGCCAGGAGTGAGATTAGGAGGAGCGCTATTGTAAGTATGGTTGTTAGCTTGTTGGTTTGCGATGCCCAGGGTAGCGGAAGTAGGAGAGCAATTTCTAGATCGAAGAGCAGGAACGTAATTGCAACTAGGAAAAATTTTATGGAAAACGGCAGGCGCGCCGATCCCATGGGGTCGAAGCCGCATTCGTAAGGACTCGTCTTGTCGGCATAAATATTTAGTTGGGGGAGTCAGAATGCGATTATTACGAGTAGGGAAGCCAGGGTAACATTGGTTACTAGAGTAAGTATAATGTTTATTACTTCTTTCCAGATCTGTCTGAAGCTAATTGATTGGAAGTCAATTGTACTAATTATACTAAAGAAGTAAGATCCTCATCAATAGATGGAAACATATAGGAATAGTCAGACTACGTCGACGAAGTGTCAGTATCATGCGGCAGCTTCAAATCCGAAGTGGTGATTAGATGTGAAATGGTAGTGCAGTTGTCGCATAAAGCAAACAATAAGAAATGTGGAGCCGATAATTACGTGTAGTCCGTGGAATCCGGTGGCTATGAAGAATGTGGACCCATAGACTCCGTCGGAGATTGTGAAGGATGTCTCGTAATACTCAGATGCTTGTAGTAGTGTAAAGTATACGCCTAGGGAAATGGTAATAAATAGGGCTTGAAGTATGTGTTTACGATTACCTTCTATTAGGCTATGGTGGGCCCAGGTGATTGAGACTCCTGAGGCTAGGAGAACAGAGGTGTTGAGTAAAGGAACATCAAGCGGGTTTAGGGGGGTGATACCGGTAGGGGGTCAACAACCTCCGAGTTCGGGGGTTGGGGCTAGGCTAGAGTGATAAAAGGCTCAGAAAAACCCAGCGAAAAAGAAAACTTCTGAGACGATGAATAGGATTATCCCATATCGTAATCCCTTTTGTACAATAGAGGTGTGATGTCCTTGAAATGTGCCTTCTCGAACTACGTCTCGTCACCACTGGTATATAGTCAGCATATTAGTTGTGAGTCCTAGAGTAAGTAGAGATATTGAGTTGTAATGAAATCATATAATAAGGCCCGATGTTATAAGAAGGGCAGATAGGGCCCCTGTTAGTGGTCATGGGCTTGGATTGACTATGTGGTATGCATGAGTTTGGTGGGTCATTAGGTGTTGTCATGTAAGTATAGACTTACTAGTAGTGTAAAGACATAAGCTTGGATAAGAGCGACGGCGAATTCGAGGATGGTAAGTAAAACCAGGATTGTAAAGGTAATAAGGGCCGTGGTAGCACTGATATTAATTAGGGCTAGAGTGGCTCCTCCGATCAGATGGATTAATAGGTGCCCTGCGGTGATGTTAGCTGTTAATCGGACGGCCAAGGCCATAGGCTGGATGAATAGGCTAATTGTTTCGATAATTACTAGCATGGGGATTAGGGGGAGGGGTGTGCCTTGAGGTAAGAAATGTGCTAAAGAAGCTTTAGTTTTGTGGCGGAACCCGGTAATTACTGTCCCTGCTCACAGGGGAATTGCTATCCCTAGATTTATAGATAACTGGGTTGTGGGTGTAAACGAGTGGGGTAATAGCCCGAGGAGATTGGTTGAGCCAATAAATATAATTAGTGATATTAGCATAAGGGCCCAGGTTCGTCCTTTTTGATTGTGGATTATTAGTATTTGTTTAGATGTAAGTTGAATTAATCACTGTTGAATAGAGATTAGTCGATTATTAATTAGTCGGTTAGGTGATGGGAATAGAATAGATGGAAATATTACAATTAATACAGCGATTGGTAGGCCCATTATTGTGGGGGTAGCGAAAGAGGCGAATAGATTTTCGTTCATTTATCTTCTCAAGGGATGTGTTTGCTAGTAGATTTAACGGACTTAGGTCCTGGATTCTCCGGGTAGTAGTGTTTTGATACTTTTAGTTGAAATAAGATAAACAGGGTTAGGGTTATTGAGAGAATTATGGTGAATCAAGTAGATGTGTCTAGCTGTGGCATTTCATTAAGGAGAGGTTAAAACTCTCAGTCTTTAACTTAAAAGGTTAACGCTTTATAGCTTCTCAATGAATAGGTCTTGTCTATATTAAACCATTAAGGCAGATCAGGTTTCGAAGTAGGACAGTGGGACTATTTCAAGAACAATTGGTATGAAGCTGTGGTTAGATCCGCAAATTTCAGAGCATTGGCCGTAATATAGCCCTGGTCGTATCGCTATTAGGGTAGTTTGATTTAATCGTCCTGGGATGGCATCAGTTTTTAAGCCTAGTGATGGAACGGCTCATGAGTGTAATACGTCTTCTGAAGAGATAAGTATTCGGACGGTTATTTCTATTGGGAGAACAACTCGGTTATCGACTTCTAATAGTCGAAGCTCCCCTGGTTTTAATTCTTGTGTGGGAATTATGTAAGAGTCAAAGTTTAGGTCTTCGTAGTCAGTGTATTCGTAGCTTCAGTATCATTGGTGGCCTATTGTTTTTACAGTTAGTGATGGGTTATTAATTTCATCCATTATGTAGAGAATCCGTAGAGAGGGCAGAGCGATTAGGATTAGGATGATGGCTGGTAGAATTGTTCAGACTGTTTCTACCTCTTGTGCGTCTATTGTACTTGTATGAGTTAGCTTGGTGGTTAATATTAAGGTAATAATATAAAGAACTAATGAGCTGATTAAGAATACAATTATTAGGGTATGATCATGAAAATGAAGTAACTCCTCTATAATAGGGGAGGTTGCGTCCTGTAATCCGAGTTGAAAAGGGTACGCCATAGAGATATATAGGAATTTCACCTATAATTTGACTTTGACAAAGTCATGTAATGTTTTACTAATACCTCCTAATTGAGAAAGACATAGTGGTTATGGTGCTGGCTTGAAACCAGTTTTAGGGGGTTCGATTCCTTCCTTTCTTATTTTTGGATGACATATGTGGGCTCCTCAAATGTATGGTATGGAGGAGGACATCCGTGTAGTCACTCAATGTTAGTTGTAGTGAGCTCTACTATTGCAACCTCCCGTTTAGAAGCAAAAGCTTCCCAGATTATGAAGATTATAAGTATTACTGCTGTAAGTGAGATGAATGAGCCTATAGATGAGACGGTGTTTCAAGTAGTGTATGCATCTGGGTAGTCGGAGTATCGACGGGGTATGCCCGATAGTCCCAGGAAGTGTTGAGGGAAGAAGGTCATGTTCACCCCTACGAATATGATTGTAAAATGGATTTTTGCTCAGGTGTCATTTAGGGTGTAGCCCGAGAATAAGGGGAATCAGTGGGCAAATCCGCCTATAATAGCAAATACTGCTCCCATTGAGAGTACGTAGTGGAAGTGGGCTACAACGTAGTACGTGTCATGGAGAACGATGTCCAGGGACGAGTTGGCTAAAACGATGCCCGTTAGGCCACCTACCGTGAATAGGAAAATAAAGCCTAGAGCTCACAGCATAGCTGGAGATCATTTAATATTTCCCCCGTGAAGTGTTGCTAATCAGCTGAATACTTTAACCCCTGTAGGAATGGCAATAATTATAGTGGCGGACGTGAAGTATGCTCGTGTATCCACGTCTATTCCTACAGTGAATATGTGATGAGCTCACACGATAAAACCTAAAAACCCGATAGACATTATTGCTCATACCATTCCCATATAACCAAAGGGTTCTTTTTTCCCTGAATAGTAAGTGACGATGTGGGAGATTATACCAAACCCAGGCAAGATTAAAATATAGACCTCGGGGTGTCCGAAGAATCAAAACAAGTGTTGGTATAAAATAGGATCCCCTCCTCCAGCAGGATCGAAAAATGTTGTGTTAAGGTTGCGATCCGTTAGAAGTATAGTAATCCCAGCAGCTAGTACCGGTAGCGATAATAGCAATAGAACCGCTGTAATTAGGACTGATCATACAAATAATGGGGTTTGGTATTGGGATATGGCAGGAGGTTTTATATTAATAATAGTAGTAATAAAATTAATGGCCCCTAGAATTGAAGAGACTCCGGCCAGGTGAAGAGAGAAAATTGTAAGATCTACTGATGCTCCGGCGTGAGCCAGGTTGCCAGCTAGTGGTGGATACACGGTTCACCCTGTTCCCGCGCCCGCTTCTACTATGGAAGATGCTAATAATAGAAGAAAGGATGGGGGAAGTAGTCAGAAGCTTATGTTGTTTATTCGAGGGAATGCTATGTCAGGAGCACCAATTATTAAGGGAACTAATCAGTTTCCGAACCCTCCAATTATAATTGGTATTACTATAAAGAAGATTATTACAAAGGCGTGTGCGGTTACGATTACGTTGTAGATCTGATCGTCTCCTAACAAGGTGCCAGGTTGGCCTAATTCGGCTCGAATCAGAAGGCTTAGGGCGGTGCCTACTATACCGGCCCATGCTCCAAACAGCAAGTATAAAGTGCCAATGTCTTTGTGGTTAGTAGAGAATAATCATCGATTAATGAACATAGGTAAAATGGCTGATAAAAGCGTTAGACTGTAAATCTAAAGATAGAGGTGTGAGTCCTCTTTTTGCCAAGCCTTGTGGTGAATTATTCATATTGAATTGCAAATTCAAAGAAGCAGCTTAGACGCCGCCGGGGCTTCTCCCGCCTTTTTTCCCTACACGGCGGGAGAAGCTAGATTGAAGCCAGTTATAGGGTATTTAGCTGTTAACTAAAATTTCGTGGGATGAAAGCCCACCAATCTAGTAAGGACTTAGCTTAATTAAAGTGTTTGATTTGCATTCAATTGATGTAGGGTAGATTCCTGCAGTCCTTAGAGTGCTTTGGTCAGGGGTTAAGTGTATAGCACTTGCTTAGAGCTTTGAAGGCTCTTGGTCTTGTCTAACCTAAACCTCTAGTCCAAGATTGATATTATGGGTGTAATGGGGAGTAATATAGTTGAAATGATAATCAAAGGGGGCAGTAGGGTTGTCTTTTTTGTGTGCTCGAACTGTCATTTTATTTTTATGTTGTTTGCGGATGGGAATATGGTGAGTGCAGTGCTGTATGTGAGTCGTATGTAGAAGTATAGGTTGAGTAGTGCGGTGATAGCTATAAGTGTTGGGATAATAATTATGTCATTTTTTGTTAGTTCCTGGATGATTATTCATTTAGGGATGAAGCCGGATAGTGGTGGAAGTCCTCCCAGGGATAGTATTAGAGTTAGAATGGTGGAAGCGATTAAGGGGACTTTATTTCATGTGTGTGAGAGGGATAAGGTTGTGGTGGATGTGCTTAGTATAAATAATATAAATGTTGATAGGGTCATAAAAATATATAGGGATAGGTTTAGGAATATTATTGTAGGGCTATAAATAATGATTGCTGTTATTCAGCCTATGTGCGCGATAGAGGAGTAAGCTATGATTTTTCGTAGTTGAGTTTGATTAAGTCCGCCTCATCCTCCAATTAGGACAGATGTAAGGGCTATTAGTATTATGAGGTTAGTATTGATAGATGGTGAAATTTGATAGAGAACGGATATTGGTGCAATTTTTTGTCATGTTAGTAGGATTATGCCTGATAAGAGTGAAATGCCCTGAGTTACTTCGGGAACTCAGAAGTGAAATGGGGATAGACCCAATTTTATTGTCAGGGCGATAGTTATTATAGTGGATGCTGCGGGGTTCGAGATTTTTGAGATTGCTCATTGACCGGAGTAGAGAAGGTTGATAGTGACTCCTATTATTAGTAGCATTGAGGCTGTTGCTTGTGTAAGGAAATATTTTGTGGATGCTTCTATAGCCCGTGGGTTGAATTTTTTTATTAGAATAGGAATAACGGCTAACATATTTATTTCAAATCCGATCCAGATCAGCAATCAGTGGGAGCTTAATAGTACGATCATAGTTCCGGCCATGACGGTTGTTAGAATTGTAATGAGGATAGGAGGTTTTATTAGTACGGGAAGGATATAAACCAACATTTTCGGGGTATGGGCCCGATAGCTTAATTTAGCTGACCTTACTGTAGAATATGGTGTAAATTTGGTAGCACGAAGATCTTTGAATTCTTAGGATTAGGTTCGAGGCCTATTATTCTAGAAATAAGAGGGTTTAAACCTCTATGATTTACTCTATCAAAGTAACTCTTTTGTCAGACATATTTCTTATGTTTGAGGTGGGATGCTTGCGGTAATGATAGGTAGGGCAACGTGTCATATACATAGGGCCAAAGTTAGTGGCAGGAAATTTTTTCATAAGAGGTGTATTAGTTGATCGTAGCGGAATCGAGGGTATGATGCTCGAATTCATAGGAAGGAGATGGTTAGTAAAAGGGTCTTAATAGTGAAGTTGATTGAGTAGAGTTCTGGTAGGAACGGGTTATGGAATGCGCCAAAGAATAAAATCGTTGTGAGGATGTTTATCATGATAATATTTGCATACTCTGCTAGGAAAAATAGGGCGAAGGGTCCGGCTGCATACTCTACGTTAAATCCTGAGACCAGCTCTGACTCCCCTTCAGTCAAATCAAAGGGGGCTCGATTTGTTTCCGCTAAAGTAGAGATAAACCATATTATGGCCAGAGGTCAGGCGGGGAAGATTAGTCACATGTGCTCTTGGGTAATGATAAGTGTAGATAATGTGAATGATCCGTTTATTAATAAAATGGAGAGGAGGATGATTGCTAGCGTGACCTCATATGAGATTGTCTGAGCTACGGCTCGCAGGGCCCCAATTAGGGCGTATTTGGAGTTTGAGGCCCATCCTGATCAGAGAATAGAATATACGGCGAGGCTAGACATAGCTAATATAAACAGCACTCCTAAATTTATGTTAATGAGTGGGTAGGGCATAGGGAGTGGGATTCATATGGTTAGGGCCAGTGATAGGGCTAGGATAGGTGCTAGAATAAATATTGATATCGATGATGTAAGGGGACGTAGAGGTTCTTTTGTAAAGAGTTTTACAGCATCGGCGATTGGTTGAAGGAGGCCATAGGGTCCTACAATATTGGGCCCTTTTCGGAGTTGTATGTAGCCTAGAACTTTACGTTCAACAAGAGTAAGGAAGGCTACGGCGAGAAGAATTGGGACGATAAGGGAGATAATGTTGACAAAGAACATGTTGTTAGGGAGAGGAGTTGAACCTCTGAGGATAAAGGTTTAAGTCTTACGCAATTGCCGGGCTCTGCCACCCTAACAAAGCCCCCTTTTCTTGGGTTTATAAAGGAGTAAACTGACTAGATTAAGCTTAATTTCATCTATTAGTTTTAAGGCGCCTCTGTAAGGTAGGCCCTATTTCTCTTGTCCTTTCGTACTGGGAGAAATTATTTAATAGATAGAAACCGACCTGGATTACTCCGGTCTGAACTCAGATCACGTAGGACTTTAATCGTTGAACAAACGAACCCTTAATAGCTGCTGCACCATTAGGATGTCCTGATCCAACATCGAGGTCGTAAACCCTATTGTCGATATGAACTCTTAAATAGGATTGCGCTGTTATCCCTAGGGTAACTTGTTCCGTTGATCAATGATTATTGGATCAATAAGTGATGATACATTTTGACTGGTAGGTCTAAATTTTAATCACTCGGGAGTTTTTTTATATTCCGAGGTCACCCCAACCTAAATTGTTAGCCCATAACGATGATAGTAAGTTATTCCCGGAGGGGTTTGGATTTCATGGGTTTGGGCTAATTAATTAAAGCTCCATAGGGTCTTCTCGTCTTATTATGATATTCCCGCCTCTTCACGGGAAGGTCAATTTCACGGATTGGAAGTAAGAGACAGTTAAACCCTCGTGTGGCCATTCATACAAGTCCCTATTTAAGGAACAAATGATTATGCTACCTTTGCACGGTCAGGATACCGCGGCCGTTTAACGGACGTCACTGGGCAGGCAGTGCCTCCAATACTGGGAATGCTGGAGGTGATGTTTTTGGTAAACAGGCGGGGTTTGTGTTTGCCGAGTTCCTTTTACTTCTTTTAATCTTTCCTTGGGTGCATGCCTGTGTTGGGTTAACAATGGGGTAGATAAGTATTTTATTTTTGGATTAGTCTTATCAGGTTGTTAACTATCAGTGGTTTATCCGTTTCTGATATAAGCTTATGCGGGGAGAAATAATTCTTGTTACTCATACTAGCATTGTTGCTTCTATACTTAGATAGAATAACCCAGGGGTAAGTTAGGAGTTTATGCAATATGGTTGGGATTAAGTTGCATTATTTGTTGAGCTTGAACGCTTTCTCAATTGATGGCTGCTTTTAGGCCAACTATGGTTGTGTTAGTATTTACTCTCTAATAAAGGTTGTGTCCTTGTTCTAAAAAGCTGTACCTTTTTAGATTATATTTTAAATTTACATTAGAACTTTGTTTTTTTTTGGTAAATTTAAAGTTGAACTAAAATTCTATTTGTGGGTAACCAGCTATCACCAGGCTCGTTAGGCTTTTCACCTCTACCTACAAATCTTCTCACTATTTTGCCACATAGATGAGTTGATCCTTTTAGATTGTTCATAGGTAGCTCGTCTGGTTTCGGGGGACTTAGCTTAAGTTCTCTTTGTTAAGTTATTTCTGGCTAGTTCATTATGCAAAAGGTAGAAGGTATAATCTTTGCTGTTTTGTACTTTGAAAATGTCTTTCATCATTCCCTTACGGTACTGTCTCTATAGCTCCAATTAGAATTTCTATCTCCTATACTTTTAATATTTTAACTAAATGTTTTATTTTGCGATTACATAACAGTTTAATTTAAAGCTGATTGGGCTAGCTTTCGTTCAAAGTGGTCATTAGTCATGAAATCTTCTGGGTGTAAGCCAGATGCTTTTATTAAGCTACACTTTGGTTAATCCAAGCACACCTTCCGGTATGCTTACCTTGTTACGACTTATCTCCTCTCGTGTTTTGACTTGAGTTAATATGATTGTGGTCTCAGTCTTATTACTTGAGGAGGGTGACGGGCGGTGTGTGCGTGCTTCATGGCCCTATTCAATTAAGCTCTCTATTCTTAATTTACTACTAAATCCTCCTTCAGTTCTTAGTTTCATAAAAACTTTCGTAAAGTGTTCTTAAAACAGAAAATGTAGCCCATTTCTTCCCATCTCATTAGTTACACCTTGACCTAACTTTTTTATGCGTGATGATCTTGCTTACTGCTCTGCCTTTTAAGGGTTTGCTGAAGATGGCGGTATATAGACTGTATTAGCAAGAGATGGTGAGGTTTATCGGGGTTTATCGATTATAGAACAGGCTCCTCTAGAGGGATATAAAGCACCGCCAAGTCCTTTGAGTTTTAAGCTGTTGCTAGTAGTTCTCTGGCGAATTGTTTTGTTGTAGAACTATTTATGTTTAGGGCTAAGCATAGTGGGGTATCTAATCCCAGTTTGGGTCTTAGCTATCGTGTAGTCAGAAAATTTTAAAGTCACTTTCGTAGTATATTTTATTGTAACTGTAGCTTTTTACGGCTTAGTTAAGTTTTAACTTTAGTGATGTGTCATCTTAAACACGCTTTACGCCGTTGTCCTATTAGTTTGGGTTAATCGTATGACCGCGGTGGCTGGCACGAAATTTACCAACCCTCTTTAGCATAACTTAGTCGAACTTTCGTTCATGGCTTAATTTTTATCACTGCTGTATCCCGTGGGGGTGTGGCTTAGCAAGGTGTTATGAGCTACTTAAGAGTGCGCTTGATACCTGCTCCTTTAGATCGTTAATGATTTTAAGGGCATTCTCACTGGGGCGTGGAGGCTTGCATGTGTAAGTTTACTAAGGACTAATAGGAAGGCCAGGACCAAACCTTTGTGTTTATGGAGTCTCATGACTCATCTTGGCATTTTCAGTGCCTTGCTTTATTAATTAAGCTACATTAAC
>NW_024571202.1:0-9149 GCF_018345385.1 Vulpes lagopus | reverse complement strand
GCTCAGATCATGATCCAGGTCTCAAGGCAGCTCCCCTGTTCATCAGGGAACCTGCACCTCCCCTCTCCCTCTGCCCCTCTCCGCTCATGCTTTTCTCTCTCTCTCTCTCAATTAAATAAATAACACTGATAAAAAACAAACAAACAAACAAACACAGAAGAAAGAGAAGTCTCCCAATGTAGACGAAATTTCAAAGCTAAATTGGCAGACATTCCACCCCAAGTGATGAGTCATAGCTCATCCACTCTTATGTGTGAATACAACTAGTAACTCTTTCTACAAAATATGTTAAAAAAAGTTAAAATAATAATATAATAATAATCACTTTACTAATGGAGAAAGCTGACAATTCACTACACTCAGAAGATGACAGAGCGATTAAAACCAAGACTGATAAATCATGTTGATAGTATCTATCCTTTATATGATATAATAAAGATGGCAGTATATCTCTGTATATAATCCACAATCACAGTTCAATCATGAGATAAATGACAGACATGTCCCAACTGAGGGAGATTTTACAAAATACCCTACTTCTCAAGGTGTTCAACAACAACAAGGAAAGGCTGAAAAACTGTCACAATCCATAGGAAGCCTAAGAAAACATGAGGACAAGTGTAAGTTGATGTGAGGGAAGGGAACTAGCAAAAACTAAGGAAATCTGAATAAAGTATGTATGGTCTTTGGTTAATGCAAAAAAAAAATATTTTAATATTATTCATTCTAGCAATATTTGTACCGTAACTAATAAACGATACGATAATTGGAGACATCGAGTGCGAGAGCATTGAATTCTCTGTACTGTCTTCTCAATTTCCCTGTAAAATCTTTGGGTTTTTTTTTTCTAATAAATAAGAATTTATTTTGATAATTGACTTAAATTAATCTAGAGCTCCATGTGTGAAGCACTTTAGAATAGTTTAATTAATTTTTGCCTTATTCTTAAACAGTTCCTTCGAGGGAACAAAGTAAGAAATTTTATATCAGAAGGAAAGAAAAACACTTAGAAACACGTATAATGCCTCCTCACCTGAAAAGCAGGAAAGGATAATAAATAGCAAAAATCAGATCAAAAACACTCTTTTAATTAGACTCCATACTAGCAAGTGCATTTAAATTAGCAAAGCTAACATTTAGTTCTTGGACATTTGTCTTCCAAAGAAGTTTCACAAGTGCTTCATGTCAGTTACAAAAGGATTCGTGTGAAAATTTTTATTAAACCAGATTTAGCTGTAAATTTCCTGCCAGATAATACTTTATTTTGATTTTATTCAGTTCCTTCCTATCACTGAGCCTTTTAAAAGTTAGAGCATTCAACTATGGCAAATGCTCAGACGGCCAATTTTTTAAGTTGCTCTTATAATACCCTAATGAATCACGTTATCGTTTTCCTTCGCTCAGATAAGGCACACAGTAAAGCCCTCGATAAAATACGAAGGAGTGAATGGATAAAATTGCTTTTTATCATTTTACATTCAGCAATTTTCAATTCTTATCTTGTCCATTTCATGATCTACTAATGTTTATTCAACCATCAACTCAAGAAGGTTAGATCCATAATTTATTAAGTATATGGCATACCTACTATGTGCAGGTGCTAGAATACCCAGTTAACCAGACATAGAAGCAGTGCCTATCTCCCTCCAGGCCATGCGGTGGGAGAGACGATACTAACCAAAAGTGACAGAAAGACAACTAGACCTAGATTATAGTAGCCAATACAAAGGTAACTATACAGCTTACTACAAGTACCTATATAAGAAGGCTTAGTCTATTGGGGCCTCAAGAGAAGATAAACAGCAGAAGCAACATTTAATTAAAGACATAGAGAAGAGAAGGTAAGTGGTGGAAGGAGAATATTATGAGGGAAACGGAAGGTTTCTGCCTCTTGAATTGTAGGGCTCTGGGCAAGTCCCCTTGACTTAGGCTCTGAACCATCTTCTTTCTCTGCAAAAACGGGGGTGGACTGTAATAATGCCTGTGCGCATAGAGGCTCTAATGAGTATAAGAGTTGGACTTTATTGTACATAACCTCTAGGACGTTAGGAAGTACTTAATAAACATTTTCGGCCTTAACAGCCTGGAGTCAGGCTCTTCCTGAGTTCGAATCCACTTATCTAGCTGTTTGACCTTGGACAAGATGTTTTCTTCCTAATCCTTTAGTTGGCCCATCAAGATAAAAGTACCTGCCCATAGGGTTGCTTGAGGATCCCAGGAGTTCTTTTATGTGAAGCATGACCATTCTTGGCACATAATATTTGCCCTAGTGAATGTCACTTATATTAGCATAAATAAACCTACAACAGTCAATAAGGTGTTTCAGAAATTATTCTATAGCTTTTAAAGCAATTGAAATTCCAAAAAGAACCTAAGTGCCTGTCCGTGTTACTTAGCCTAAACTCAGTTCCATTATCTAAAACCCAAACACGAACATTTCTGATTCCTAACCTCACTCCAAGAGGCTCCACAACCCCGAGGAAAAAATTGCCTTCTTGGATCTCAGGGGAGAATTCCTTCACATAACAATATTGACCATTGTAATAATGTCTCTTGGTTCTTTCGCAAATCCATAAAGATGCATTTTCCAGATGAGTGACATGAGCTGTGAAGAAAGAGATGAAAACCCTCATCCTTCTGAATATACTTGTGTCGGAAAATGTTTAACCATAGAACTACGGATTAGTAAATTATCCTGATTAACAGGAAATACGTCTCAGATTGGAATCTGAGCAATCAGATGGGCAGAGAAAAAACGCTTTGACTCGCTCTTCATATTTTAAAGATACAAAGGGAGTGCTTTTCTCTATACAAAGTCAGTGGGTCAAGATAGCCTTAGGGAATAAGAGTTCTGAGCATCCAATCCCGATGAACAGCCAGGAAGCCCACAATCCAGGATCTTCCTGATCCCAAATCCCTGGGCCTGTCCCCCAAACACATGGCTGCCCAAGCTGAGGTCATTTGCAATTGCTCTCTTAGGAGCTCCCGGGAAGGGGGAAAGGAGCTAGATAGGATGGGACAGGACAGTGTGGAGGACGAGAAAATTAAGGGCCATTTCCATTTAAGTTCAGGGTTAGCACACGTCCAGTCATCACCAGGGACCCCTGGAAGAAGATGCTGAAATTTACATTACTTCAGTCACAGCAAAAAACAAAAGTTTACAGCTAATTGTCCTAGGAGCCCCACTTTAGCATTAGAATTGAGCCAAGGCCAAGGGCAAGAGCCCTCTTAGAATGAGAAAAGAGCTCAATGCCCTTGTAAGGCCCATTGCCAAAATGTAACAGAAATTGAGGAATTGCTCAAGCCCTGTATGGACGGTCCCCCAGTGACAGCCGTTAAAACTAAGCTAAAACCACCTTGGGGATCCAAGTCTTGCTCTCGCTGTGTCAGGCTTATATTGGACACAAGGCTCGAGCTCGTAAATAAACCTCCTGTGTTTGATCAGTGTCAGCTTCTGGGTGGTTTCTTGGATTCACAATCTTGGGCCACAACAGTCTGAGATAAAAAACAAAACCTAACGAGGCTCGGACGCTGGCGAGTGAAGGCAGGGTTCGGAGGAGAGAAGCGCGGAGACCCGGGGGCTGGGGGCTCTTCTGTGGAAGCCCCTGTGATGGGGGGGGGGCGGGATGCTCAGCCCAGGCCAGAAGGACACAACCCGATCACGCCCTCCAGTCGCTGAGTATCAGATTGCAGCACAGTGCCGTGCTGGAGGCCAGAGGCGCTGACGCCCATGCTGCCTCTGGACTCCACAGGTGCATCCCAGGCACATGCCGCATCTGACAATCAGCCCATGGCCCTCCCCAGACCCCGCTCAGTCACCGCTGACACAAAAGTGGTCGGACCACGGAGGCTGAAGGGGCTTCAGCTCTGCCTGGAAAGTAGGTTAGCTTCCCTTTGTACTTTGGGCTTTATTTTCATTTAATCACTTTGATTCTTTTTTATGAATTGCTGTTCTTTCAATTTTTTTCTCATGTTTTTTCCAGAAAAGAGGTAGAATAAAGAAAAACCAAGAAAAACAATAACAACTGCTCCTCTCTAACAAAAAAAAAACACCCACCAGTATTCACCGGCTTCTTAAAAAGAATTTAAATCCCCAAATAGGAAACCACATTAAAGTACATGAAAGTAAAAATAGAATATTAAGGTACATACATGAAAAAAACCAATTCACCTAAGCTTATCTCTTACCCTTTTCCAAAAAACCGTACCCTGACCATGACTTGACAACTCCCAACCATAACCCTAACCAAACCACTAACCCTTAACACTACCCAAACCCTATTCCTAATCCTGAAACCTTGCCCTAACCCTAAAACCTAGCCCAACTTTAACCACTAACCCGATCCAACCCTAACTCAAACCTAACCCCTAAACCCTAACTGCAAAACCTAAGCCCAACCCTAACCTAACCATAACCCTAACCCTAACTCCTAACCTCCTGCCTTAATCCTAAGCCTTAAGCCCTAACCCTATCTCTTAAACCTTGTTCCCTAATCCTAACCCATATGCCTAATCCCTAACCCCTCCTAACTCCTAACCACTGACCCTTACAATTATCCCTCACCCTTAACCTCTAATCGTAACCATATGCATAAACACTAACCCTAACATCTAACGAAACCTAACACAATCTGTCTCCCCTCCCCTGACCCTACCTTCATTCTACCCAATCCACTTACCCTGTGGTTCTGAGGAGGGTCTTCTGTGTGGACGTGGCTCCCAAGGCGCCTCCAGAGTCTCTAGGGGGTCACGTGGAAAGCCGGGCTCTGTGAGTGCTGACGTGGCCTACGTGGTTCCTGAGTTATTGTCAGCAGGCAAGGGTCCTGAGGACGCTGGGGTCTCTGTCACTGTGGATACGACTCACACTCCTCTGGAAGCCTCACAGCTGGTCCTCAGGAGGTCGGAGGCTCCTGTTCATCCTGGACAGGCCCATGGCCCCCCGGAAACACACCGTGGGTCCGGAGGGGCTGTAGGCTCTTTCAGCATAGACACCAGCCCCCATATGTCCAAAGCCAAAGTGGCAGGTCCTGAGGGGACGAGGGTCCTGTCAGTGTTGGTCGTCGGCTCCACATTTTCCTCAAGACCTCACCTAAGACCTGAGGAGCTGGGGGCTCTGTCGGCATGGACGTGGCCCCAAATCTTCCCAAACCTTCACTGTGGGTCCTGAGGACGGTAGGACGACTTCCTGTCAGTGTGGATGCGGCACCCACATCTTTCTTAGGCCCTCACCGCGGCCCTGACAAGGCTGGGGGTCTTCTGTCCGCATGGACGCATACCCATTTTCCGTAGTCTACACCGGGGGGTCTTGAGGAAGTCAGCGTTGGTTGTGTGGATGGGCCCCCACGTCTCCCAAAACGTCACCAACGAGTTCCTGAGGAAGCGGGGTGGGTCCTGTCACGTGGATGCGGGCCACCAGGTTCAGAAGCCTCAAACTCTTATCTGAGGGGCCTGGAGGCTCCTGCCAGAGTGGGGAGGTGGCACCACATCTCCTGAATCCTCCCGCGGTTCCTGAGGTGGCCAGGGGCTTCCTGTCTGTGTGGGATGTTGGCCACATCTTCCTGAAGCCTCACCGCGTCGTCCTAAGGAGACCCCGGTTCCTGTCAGCGTGATTTGCTCGCCAATATCCCCATGAAGACTCCCCGCGGGTTCCTGAGGAGGCTGCAGCTCATCAGCGTGGACGCTCCCCACATCGTACTCTGGCCTCCCCAGCACAGGCGGGCTCCTGGTTGTGCAGGCGCGATGAGACCTATGACGCATGCGGGCCTCCCCTATGCGGGGACCTGGCTAGGGCGCCCCCTGTGGGTCGCTCAGGCGCTGTAGGAGGCTGAAGGGAGGCGGCCTGGCCTGCACCGAGGCCGCACCTGCCTCCTTCCAGGCTCCAGCTGAGCCTGTTAGCTTGGAAAACACTAACTGAACGGGGCCATCCCAACACCCGGCTTCCCCCAGAAATTCTTAAGGGGGACCCTGAGAAGAAGAGCTGAAATTTACATTACCTTTTAACTAGCAGCCAAATAATCTGTTTCTTTGGGGAGGGAGGGCAGTTGTTATTGGTTTTCTTGGGTTTTTCTTTTTCTTCCTTCTTTCTTTTCTGGAAAAAAAATATGAATGGAAGAAATTCACCTCCATAAAATAACTTGAGGTATACTCAGAGCCAGGAAGGCATCTATACGCATATAGGATGTCTAACTAGAGTTAAAAACAATGATTCATAAAGATAGCAGCTGGGCTGGCAAAAGAGCACAGAAGAAAACTAGAGAATCCCTTACCGTAGAAATAAAAGAACTAAAATAGTTCAGGCCACGTTTTTAAAATGCTTTAACTGAGATCGTTCCCAAGAAAGGTTATGGACACTGAGGGCGGACTTAGGAACTCAGCCAACTTATTATAAACAAATAACATTCATATCATCGGTGGACTCAGAAGAAGGGCGCAGAAGTTTTATTTGAACGAGAATTATGTAAACTTCTATAACCTGAGTACGACACAGACACTGAAATCGAGAACAGAGAACTCGCCAATAAATTCAACAGAAGCTGACCATCACCCCAGGCACATCCGATCAAAGTCACAAACTACAACAGTACGAGTAAAGAATCCTGAAAGCAGTGGAGGTGGGGCTTTGGGGGGGGTAGTCCTACCTACAGGAGGATGAATCCGTTTGGCAGCATATCTGTTCACACAACTTGGCAAGCCAGAAGGAAGTTGGAAGGAAATATTCATAGCTGATATGGAAAAGTATGCCAGCCAAGAATTCTTTCTTCTGTATATTTAAGAATAATCATCAAAATTATTTTAATCTCACAAGGAAGAAATTAAAAATTTCCTGAAAACAAAAAATGCCATTTTCCTCAATCGAATAGCAAAAATTTATGTTTTAATTTTTTTTTAATTGGAGTTCAATTTGTAAGAATCTTTCTTCAGCAAGGCTGTCAATTCAGCATAGAAGGAGAGATTAAGAGTTTCCCCCAGACAGGCCAAAAATAAAGGAGTTCATGACCACTAAACCAGTCCATAAGGAATTTAAGAGGGACTCATTCTAGTGGGGGAAAAAAGGACACAAGCAACAAAGACTAGAAAGGAACCAGAGACGTCACCAAAAACACCAACTTACTGCTAACACAAAGGCACTAAGTTTTAATAGTCTTCCGTAATCACTCTGAATGTGTAACCTAAATGCTCCAATCAAAAGATAAGGGTATCACAGTGGCTTAAAAACTTGATCTGGGATGCCTGGGTGCTCAGGGTTGAGCATCCTGCTTTGGCTCGGGTCATGATCCCAGGGTCCCGGGGATCAAGTCCCACAACAGGCTCCCTGAATGGGGGGAGGCCCTCATTATTCCCCTGCCTATACTCTGCAGCTCTCTGTGTCTCTCATGAATACATAAATACAATCTTTACAAAAGAAACAGATAAAAGATGAGAAAGGACCCAAATAAAATCACGAAATGAGAAAAGAGAAATAACAACCAATACTAGAAAAAAAAAGAACTAACACTAGAGAAATACCCATGATTATAAGAGAACATTTATGAAAATATATGCCAGCAACTACACCTGGAAGAAATAGATCGAATTCCATTCCTAGAAATATATAACAAGCAAAATGGAAAAGGAAGACATAAGAACTTGAACAGACAGATAACCAGCAAAGAAATTGAATTAGCAATCAAAAATCTCCCAACAGGAATGCGTAGATCAATAAACAGAATGGAAAGCTGAAACAATGGGGGGGATACAAACCCTATAACTCTATGATCGCTTAATCATTCAACAATCAGGAAAGATATCCAATGGCATAAAGACATCCTCTTCAATCCAACCCTAATCCGACCCCAGGATAATCACAAATTGTGTTGGGAAAAACCGGGCAGCCACATGGCAGAAGAATGAAACTGGACACTTTCTTATCACCATGTATATAAAAAATAAATTCAAAATAGATTAAAACCCTAAATGTGAGACCTTTCTCACAGAGAAAAAGGAAAGCCCCCTGCTGACTGGGGGACGGGATGATCAGCCCCAGAAGCAGAGGACCAACCCGCATCACGCCCTCCAGCGCTGAGTATCATATAGCACAACAGCGCCGCCCGCCTGGATGCCAGAGGCGCTGACGCCCACCAGCCTCTGACCTCCACAGTGCATCTCCCCGGCACATGGGCATCGACAATCAGGCCCCATGGCCCGATTCCCCAGACCCGCACAGAACCACTCGTCTGACAATGTGAGATCTTTTCTCACATTTAGAAAAGAAGAAAAGGAAGAAAAGATAGGCAGCAATGTCTTTGACATTGCCCATTGGATCTTCTTTCAGATATGCCCTCTGAGGCGAGGGAAACAAAAGCAAAAAACTAGTGGGACTTCATCAAATTGAAAAGCATCCGCAAAGTGAAGGAAACAACCACAGCTAAAAGGCAACATACAAAATGAGTAAGGAGATATTTTGTAAACAACACATCCAATTAAAGAGTTAGTATCCAAATAAATAAAGCAAATTAAATCCCACACAACCTAAAGACAAATTATCCAACGGCAGATTGCAGAAGACATGAATGGGACTTTGTCTCTGACGAGAGACATCCAGTGGCCGCCAGACACACGGCAAACACTCAGCGTCACCCATCCATAAGGGAAATGCAAACCAAAACCACAATGAGATGTCTCCCTGACAGCCGTCAGAAGCTAAAATCAAACAAAGCACAAGAAACAACAGGTGTTGTGAGTACATGGAGAAAGGGGAAGCCCCCTTACACTCCTGGTGGCATGTGAACAGGTGCAGGCCCCTGTGAAAACAGTGTGGAGGGTCTCAAGAAGTTAAGAATAAAGCTACCCTAACGATTCCAAAATTGCATACAGCTAGGTATTTTTACCCGAGGAAACAAAAGTATTTAGTAGATTCGAAGAGGGAACACGCAGCCCACTGTTTGTACAGCGTTATCAACAACAGCCAAACTGTGCATTACAAGCCCAGAAGTCCATCAACAGATGAATGGGCAGAGACGATGTGGTAAATATACACACTAACGAAATCACTCGGTCGTCAGAAGGGATGAAATGAAGCCATTTACAATGACGTGGGAGAAAGGAGGAAAGGACTTTATGCTAAATGAACTCATTCAGTCAGAGAAAGACAGTTTGCCAATACCATTCAT
>NW_024571201.1:0-11333 GCF_018345385.1 Vulpes lagopus | reverse complement strand
GGGATCCAGGGGTCCAGTCCCTGGTGGACTCTGCTCAACAGCGGGGAAGATCTGCTTCTCCCTCTGCTGTCCGCTCCCTCCTGCTTTTCTCGTCTGTCTCTCTCACTCTTTCCTCCACTTTCCTCTCTCTCAAAATAAGTAAAATCCTTAAAAAAAAAAGGGGGGGGGAGAAAATAAAATGAACCTCTAAATTGGGACTCTCTTTTAATAAAAACCCCCTTTCCGAAGACTGCTGGTGATTTTTCTGCAGCCTGTGTTTCTATGGAGAAGATTATAATTTAATTAACCCAAATGTCCCAAAGAACCAATGTGGTGATGCATCTGCCCCCACCTCAGGTGAGGCCCTGGGGCAAGTCTTGGTGGGCACTGCAGACCAAATCCGTGGTTACAGAGGACTCTGGGCAATGCTGGGTGGGCATCCAGGTGCCCACAGGAGTAGCTGCTGGGGTTGCTGCAGAAAAAAGTGACTATTCCCCGTGGAGAATGTCTTGTGTGGGTTCCGCTAGATTGCCAGGTGCTTGGTGGAAGCCTTGCAGGCAGTCTGGTTGGCCAAGTTTACATACCTAGCTCTATTCTTCATCGCAAAGAATGAAATAAAAGTGATACCCCCACCAAAAAAACAAGTGATAATACCGACACAGTATTGGCGAATGGAGATGAAAGACTTGCATATGTAAATACTATCTTATAAATAATAAATATTATGGCCTACAATAGAGCTAAATGTAGACTCTTTGTTAGTAGCTGCTTTGGATGCAGTTGTGCTAAGAATGGCAAATGGGGGAAGGTCAGAAGAGCCCGATTTAAGTCCTGGCCTGCTGCTCCTGTACACCAAAAGCGCACATGACTGCCTTGAGCATTGGTCTCCTGTCTATAAAATGAGCTAACAACACCAGCCTCGCCAAGATTGTTGCAACAAGAAGTGTGCAATACTGAAGGCCGTGTGGACTGAACCTGTCATGGAGCTGGGGGTCAAAGGGAATGTCAGCTCTCACTTTGGCTTCTCCTATCGGACTTGGAGCTGACTCAACCTCCTCTGGCATGCCACGACCACACGCAGCTCTCCTGGGCTTTTCCCCCCCAACTCCTCATACCCCATCGGAACATGCCTAACGGGTGTCCCTTCCCTGCAGGATCCTGCTTCCTGCCAGGTGACAGCAAAATATCCAGCCATAGGTCTTGCTAATTGGGATTAGGGTGCTAAATGGATTCTCCCTCTGGGTTGACGATATGTACTTGCCGCGCAGAGCCTTCTGGAGATGATGTTTTTGGCCAGAGAACAGACTCTCGGGATGGAAGTTTGCAGCATGATAAGGACCCTTGCAGGCGGTCACTTACAGACCGTCAGCGGCCCCCTTTTTACCTCGACACAAAAAGTCCAGGCCCAAACTCTTCCACAAATCCCTTCCTCTACTCCATTCCCCCACATCACGAAACTCAGAAACTTTCCTGAGACAAAAAAATATATACTCTTAATGAATTAATCAAATCTCCAACGTTTCCTGAGCACCTTGTGAAATTGTATGATAATTGTCACTTATTCGAGAGGCACCTGTTGTATTTGGTACTTGGAAACCTTGTACTCACTGTATCTGGGGGGATGGTGCGATCTTATTTGAGTAGATACAATATCACCACCACCTTATGAGTGGAGGAGAAGATTCTTTTTAATTGGGCTAAATGCACGTAAAATAATATTTAATCCTCTTGACCATATAAGGGGATGGCTGCATATGAAACAGAGTAATGTTCGCACTTTGTGGGAGCATCACCACCATCCAATCCACAGAGCATCTGTTCTGTTGCAAAACTGAAACTCCGTCCCCATTAAACACTAACTCCCCTTCTGCTCCCTTGCCAGCCCCCGGCAATCACCATTCTAACTTTTTTGTCTTTATGAATCTGACTAATCTAGGTGCCTTATGTTCATTATCAGAGGAATCATACAGTCTTTTTGTGTCCGCTAATTTCACTTCACATCATGTCCTTAAGGTTCATCCATGTTGAAGCACAAGTCAGATTTTCCTGCTTTTTGGGGAAGGCTGAAAAATAGAATATGGAATATATAACTCACATTTTATTTTATCCGTTCCTCCATGGATGGTCCTTGGGGGTTGCCCTCCACTATTTGGCTGACCCAAATTAATGCTGCTCTGAACTGGGTGCACAAATATAACTTTTGGCTCCATGCTTTCAATTCTTTGGGAATACCCACAAAAGTGGAATTTGCTGAATCATATAGAAACTCTATTTTTTTGATTTTTTGAGAAACGCGCCCACTCAATCCACAGCCACTGAACCATTTTCATTCCTCCTACAGGGCAGCAAGGATTTTCAATTTTTTTTCCCACCCCTGCCCTCATGCGCTGCAACTTGTTATATTTTATTTGTTCTTAATATTTTTTTTAATAGTACCCCTACTAAGTGGGCATGGAGGAGAAAGTGTTTGATGGGGTGCTGTAGGGATGTAAAGAGCCTTCCTGGTCCTTAGGATAATAGTGGAAGCAATGTCCAGAGGCTGCAATACTGACACAATTTGATGCAGAGAGCAATAAGTAACCACAAGAGCGTACGAGGGCTGGGGTTTATCCAGAGGCCCAGTATGCAAGGTAATCGAGGGATCTCCCGTGATGGTTCGTGGGACCCAGTGAGGGTCGTGGAGAGGGTGGGTGGGTGCTCATTGGAAAGCCTGGGTGAAAGAGTTCTAGGAGAGGAGCAACAGAAACAAAGGCCCACGTGGCTATCAGTCCAGATCAAAGATGCCAATCTGATGACTTTACATGTAGTCAACTATGTTTCAGGGCTACAGATACCAAGTCAAAGGGAAGGCGCCAATATGGAAACCAGTATTTCACTGTGGAAGAAGGTAGCTACACACTTCGAAAGGGAAACCCAGAAGAACCCTTTGGAGTTGGGGCTGTCAACTGGAGCTATCTGTGGTAAAGTCAGCATAAACACATATAAATAGATTCTAGGCTCTGTCCACTGAGAGGGCCTGGGAGCAGGGCCACTGAGTAACAGATGAACAATTTAGTGCCAGATCTTGGTTCCGTAAAAGTCTTAAACTAAAAGGAACCCTCTCTCCTTGGGAGAATGGCTGATTCCAAGGGCTGGGGCAGGGAATGTACATGATGAGGTTGGAAATATCTTTGTGCCAGAAAGCAAAGAAGGGCCCGAGAATGATGGGAACATGTATAAGATAACACAGAAGCCAGTGGCAGGAGTTTCCTCCTGCCCCAAACCTGGACAGTGTGGGCCAAAAGTTTCAATAATAAATATAGTTTTATTATAAACCTATTAATAAAAAAAGAACCCACATATCCTCGTCTTTTTTAGAGATATTTATTTATTTAGAGAGATTGGAGGGGAGGGCATTGGGAAGAGGGAGGCGAGAGAATCCACAGCAATTCCCTGCTGAGCTCCCGTGCTGAGGCCCTGTTGGGCTCCCTCCAGGACCCCTTAAATCACGATCCAGCCAAAATCAAACAAATCAGGCGACTCTTAAACCAACTGGAACCACCCAGGTGCCCCAGGAACCCGTGTTCATACTGATATTATGAAACAGATGAATAATCCAATGGAAAAAAGTAAAAGCTTTCCCTTAAAGTAGAATTCCAACTAAATAAATATAGAAGGATGATTGTGAAATTAGAAAATCATATAGCATGCCACCGTCATAGTGATTAATAATCCAACCAAAAACATGGTGGAGATGTTTTTAAAAAAGAAAAAAAGAAGTGCAAGTTTGATGGGAAATGGGATAGTTGCATAGTCGCAGAGTACCTCCCAAAATGTCTCTTAATTACAAAAGGCGAAAGGCAACCTTACAGGGGAGACACATGGAACACCTCTGGTAAATCAATTTGGTTTTATGTGAATCAGAAGTAATTGGGGTAAATTAAAGTCATGTGCCACTTGCCAGGTAGCCATGGGGAAGAACCAGCATCGCATCTGTGACTTTCTGACAGGATATATAGCCTGCATCAAATAATGAGGACACAGATCACTAAAAATGTGAGGACGTTCTAAACAAAAATAATGGCCTGAAATCTTCCTTTAAAGACAAAAACTGTTTCCCGACAAAAGGAAATTAAGTTTCGAGAGTAAGCCAAGACTGGGTCCTTTGCTATAAAGGGTCATACTGAGAGGAATGAATGGTATCTAGGATGCCCAGGGGTAGTATGGATCATGTTAATTTCCTCATTTTGATGGTTGTATTTGGATTATGACAGAGTGTCCCATGGTTTGTAGGAAATAGACACTAATGTATTTTAGGTGAGGTGAATGTCAGCCTGTATGTCAGCAATTTATTTGCAAAGAAAATACGGATCGAAATTCTCATACCCTTCTTGCAACTCATTCCTGTGATTACGATCTACTTTTAAAATAAATGGAATTTTTTTTTTTAAAATACTGAAGTAAACATGCACACCCGAATCCTGGGGCCTCCTTCCGGGATGGACTGAGCTGAAGGCAGATGCTCACCTGAGCCACCCAGGCGCCCCATCTCCATCCCTAATTTGAGGACTGGGTCAACAGTCTTAGTGGCCTTTTACCCAGCCAAAGCGCTACCGTCACCTCCGTCCGCGTGTGGGGGCTTCCGGCACTGCGAGCGGCCTCCACTCAACCCCACCCCCCCGTTGTCATCAGTGAGATCATAAATGCACGTAGTGGAAAAGTAAGTGACGGAGCAGGCTAAAGTTGCAGCATGCTGGCTCGTGGCCGGTTGGAGCCCTCCAGCTGTTGAGGATGGAGATGTGGCTGGATAAAGGGGACAAGGGCGATGGGGACGACGAGAAATTTTGGCAGGGTACAACTGCCCCCCCACCCACCCACGGGGGATTGCTGTCTGTCCAGACATGCACAGCAGCAAGGGCTGCAGGGAGGTAGATAGCCCACTTGTTTCTGAGGTTTTCCAGCTCTAAGCAGATCGCCTCCCAAAGGAGGGAGACCTCTAAGGGCCAGGGAACACACAATAAACCTCCGCGCGGTCACTTCTCTCCCAGGGCTTCCAGCAGTATTCTCATCAACAGCGCCCCTTTACTGGCCAGTGGGTTGCAAATCCAGGAGGTTCCAGGGCTCCCTCCGATGGACTATTTGCTACTGGGAAGCTGCATATTTGTTTTATCCCTATTTATAGTATTTGAGGCACAGGTGCACCAACTCCTGAGAAAATCCAGCTCCGCGGCTCCTGACTACCCCCTCTGTCTTAACCCCTGGTCTCGGCAAAGTCAGGTTTATCTGCGGGAGTTTTATCATCAGGGGAGCTGCTTCTTCCCAGGAGGGCCAATAACCACAAACACTGTATATGATCATTAGCAGATCGAAGCATCCAGAAGCTTTCATCGGTATCAAATCAGTGGCGGGAGGAATCCGTGTTCCTGGAGCCGGATTGATTGAATTCTACGTGGTCGGCGTCGAGGCCTCTCCGGGTTAAAAAAGAGACGGGACTGGCACGCGCTGAAGTTCCCCAAAGAAACCCTCGGATCCAAGTACACAAGGTTCATTAGCAAAATGCAGCAGGTCAGCTGATCACGCGAGAGCCTTCTGGATGGCAGGAGGCAGCACGCGGGCAGCCGTGGGGAGAGCTGGCCCTGTTATTTAGGGGAGGGCGTGGGCGCAGGAAGGCTGAGAGACAGAGGGAATTTATTTTGGTTGAAGAGCTTATCTTTGCTTTCTGCTTGTGAGGTTCCATCCCCCTTGGGTATATTTAAGTTTGTAAAAGAACCCTGGAACTCCTCAGAGGAAAGCCACATTGCAAATAAAATAAAGGGGGTCACGGTGCTCGTGATGGTGGAGAAGGAGTTGACCAGTGCCGTGGCTTTGACTCAGGTTTTCAGCTCAGCGTCAAGGGAAGGTTTTTAGGCATTTGGGGGAAAAGCTGTTTCATATGCCAAGCTCTTGTCTGGGGGCTCATTATGTCTATAGGTGGGATTTATTGTTCCAGGCACCATGCTGTGGATTATACACGTGTTAATTCACTGAATTCTCACAACATCCAAAGCATTCATTCACTCATTCTTCTGACATCCATCGTGTGTTGAATCAAAATAATTTTATAATGCCCCACCCTTCCCCCTTTGAAATAGAGGTTAGACTAGCTGACTGCTCTGAGCCAGAGGTTCTTAATCCCTCCCAATGCCATTTCAATATGTTGAAATCTATGTAGGAGCAGCAGTTGGCTTCCCGGGCTTGCTCCGTCAAGTCTGATTTCCTCTGCCTCATTCCACAACACATTCGTTAATACAATATAGATGAAAAGGAGTGCACATTCCGTAATCAAACAATCTTTGCCGTTATTAATAAAGGCTATTGAACCCCATGGATTCCACACGCTGTCTTATTATTTCAGATTTGAGTAGTATTTTTTCAACACATACCATCTGCAGTTAGGTCGGCGAGTGGCTTCCCCGTCACCTGCTCCTGCTTATCCAATAACAGGGACACAGCCTCAGTTCTGGACTGTTGGGCAAACACCATTCAGTCATTTCACTTAATAGGACGAGAGAAAACTAGGCCCCTTGTTGGGAAAGGTATCCTAACATGGGGAACGAAGCAGAGGAGGGCTTTCCTTCAATGTCGGGCTAGAGGCTGGAACACTAATAGTCTACTAAACTCGCCAGGGGATGTGCAACCACGAGAGATTCTCTAGGGGGATCGTGCCTTGGCTTGATCCATTACCGATCACTGACTGGGACCAGATTCTGGTGCGCCATGTTACTTGCAGATTTAAAAAAAAAATTCGTTCTATTTTAAAAGTAGATCGGAAATCACAGGAAAGTTGCAAGAAGGGTATGGCGAATTTTGTTCCTAATTCTTTGCAAATAAATTGCTGACATACATGCTGACATACCCCTCACCCTAAAATACATTAGTGTCTATTTCCTAAAACCAAGACACTCTGTCATAATCCAAATACAACCATCAAAATGAGGAAATTAACCACTGATCCATACTACCCTTGGATCCTCAGATACCCATTCAAATCTCTCCAGAAATGACCTTTATAACAAAAGGACCCAGTCTAGGCTTACTCATCGGAACTTAATTTCCTTTGAACTGGAAAACAGTTTTTGTCTTTAAGAAGATTTTCATCGCCAGTTATTTCTGTAGAACGTCCTCCATTTTTTAGGATGATCCCTCATTATTAGATGAGGCTATATATCTCTGACAGAAACGTCACAGAAGCGATGCTGGGTTTCTTCCCATGCCTCTGGCCAAGTGGCACATGAATTTAATTTACCCCAATACTTCTGATTTCCACATAAACCAAATGATACATGAGTGTTCCATGTGTCTCCCCTGTAAGGTTGCCTTTCTCTTTTGTAAGTAAGTACATTTTGGGAGGTACTCTGCGACTATGCAAATATTCATTCCCCATCAAACTTGCACTTCTTTTTTTTTTTTTTTAAAAACATCACCGAAGTTTCTTGGTTGGATTAATAATCCACTTATGACGGTGGCAGCTATTATGATTTTCTAATTTCATCATCATCCCTTCTATATTTATTAGTTGAGAATTTACTTTAACGGGAAAGCTTATACTTTTTCATTGACTTATTCATTGTTCATATAAATCAGTAAGAACACGTGGGTTCCTGGGGCACCTGGGTGGTTCAGGTTGGTTATGAGTCTGATTTTTTTTTATTTTGGCTCGGATCGTGATTTCAGGGTTGGGCTGGCGCCCCCCACCACCAGGCTCAGGCAGGAAGCTCAGCAGGGAATCTGCTTGGGTTTCTCTCCCTCCTCTCCCTATGCCCCTTCCCCTCCAATGCTCTCTAAATAAATAAATAAATCTCTAAAAAGAAGAGTAATATGGGGTTCTTATTTTATCTAATAGGTTATAATAAAACTACTACTTATTATTGTACTTTTGGCCCATAACTGTCCTAGGGTTGGGAAGGAGGAAACTCATGCCCACTGGCCTCTGTGTTCTCTTAAACATGTTCCATCATTCCTCGGGCCCTCTTGGCTTTCTGGCACAAGACTATTCCAACCTCATCATGTACATTCCCTGCCCAGCCCTGGAATCAGCCATTCTCCCAAGGAGCTCGGGTTCCTTTTACGTTAAGATTTTAGGAACCAAGAGTATCCCGGACACCGCACTAAATGTGTATCTGTTACTAGTGGCCCTGCTCCCAGGCCTCTCAGTGGACAGCGCTAGATTCCTATTTATATGTGTTTATGCTGACTTTAACAGATAGCTCCAGTTGCAGCCAACACCAAAGGGCTTCTTCTGGGTTTCCCTTTCGGGAAGTGAGTAGCTACCTCTTCACAGTGAAAAATTGTTTCCATATTGGCCGCTAGACATGGTATCTGTAGCCCTGAAACATTAGTTGAAACAGTAACGTCATCAGAGGCAACTTTGAATCTGAGGGACTGATAGCCACCGATGGCTTTGTTTTGTTGCTCCCTCTCAAGAAACACATTCCCCAGTCTTCCAATGAGCTTCACCCACCTCTCACGACCCTCACTGGGTCCACGACCACTCCCGGGATCCTTCGATTCTTGTTACTGGGTCTGGATACACCCAGCCTTCGTCCGCTTGTGGTTAATATTGCTTCTGATCAATGTGTCAGTCTAGCAGCCTCTGGGACATGCTTCACTCTATCCTAAGGACCAGACGGCTTTACAACCCTACAGCCCACACCCATAACGCCATCCCACTAGTTTCCAATATAACAAAAAAAGAACAACTCAAATATACCAAGAGGGCGAGGTATATTACAACATTTCACACCATTATCCATTCTTCTTGCCATAAAAATTTTTCATTTTCAGTTTATTCTATTTCTTAACACACTACACCCCACACTCTAAACAAACATCAACCTCAACAAAATATTTACACCCTACTCCAATTCAATTCACCAAATCAAACAAATATCCCTAACTCTCTCCAACAAATATCCTCCACTATTCTTCCCACTATCCCACCCATTACATTTTTTTTTTTACATTTTTCACCCTTTTTTTTTTTAAACATTTTTACGACAATGACCCCTACCACGAATTTGGGGGGGGGGGAACGGATAAAATAAAAGTGAGATATATATCCATATTCTAATTATTCTGCCTTTAAAAAAAGCAGGGGAATCCTGACTGTGCTACAAATGGATGAACATTAGGACATGATGTGAAGTGAATAAGACGGACACAAAAAGACCTGTATTGTTTCCTCTGATATGAGGCACCTAGATTTGTTCAGATTCATAAGAAAAAAAAGTAGATGGTGATTGCCGGGGGCTGCAAGGGAGCAAGAATGGGAGTTAGTGTTTAATGGGGGCCGGAGTTTCAGTTTTGCAACGAACGAGCTCCCGGGCTTTATGTGGATGGATGGTGGTGATGCTCCACAACATGCGAACATACTCAGGATCAATGAGGCCTCCCTTAAACCATGGTCAAGATGATAAAATATTATAAATTTACGTGCATTTTGCCACAATTAAAAGAAACTTCTCTCCACTCTAAGGTGGTGGTGATATTGAATCAAAAACATATACATAGAACAGTGAGTACAAGTTTCAGTACATACAATGGTGCTTAATAAGTGACAATTATCATTCACAATTCACAAGGTGCTCAGGAAACGTGGATGAATTGATTAATTTCATTAAGGAGATATATATTTTTTTGTCCTCCAGGAAAGCTTTCTGAGTTTCGTGAGTGGGGAATGGCGTAAGGAAGGGAATTGTTGGCAGAGTTGGCTGCCTTTTGAGTCAAGTAAATAGGGGCCGCTGACAGAGTCTGTAAGTGACCGCCCTGCAAGGGTCCTTCTCACTCCTGCAAACTCCTTCCACGAGATAGTCTTTCTCTGGCAAAAAACATCATCTCCTGGAAGGGCCTCTGCGCGCAAGTACATATGTCAACCCAGAGGGAGATCCATTAGCACCCTAATCCCATTAGGCAAGACCTATGCTGATTATTTGCGGTCACATGGCAGGAAGGCAGGATCCTGAAGAGAAGTACAACCGTTAGGCATGTTGCGATGGGATGAGGAGTGGGGGAAAAGCCAGCGGAGCAGCGTGTGGTCTGAGGCAAATGCCCAGAGGAGGTTGAGTCAGCTCCAAGTCCGAAGGAGAAGCCAAGTGAGGAGCCTGCACTCCCTCTTGACCCCAGCTCCAAGACAGGGTCAGCTTCCACACGGCCTTCAGATGACACTCTTGTTGAACAACTTGGCGAGGCTGGTGTTGTTAGCTCCATTTATAGACAGGAACAATGCTCAAGGCGTCATGTGGCTTTTGCGTGAACATGGAAGCAGCTAGCAGGATTAAATCGGGCTCTTCTGGACTTCCCCATTTGCCATTCTTTGGCACACTGGCATCCCAAGCTAATAAACAAGGAGCTAACATTTAGCCTATATTGTCAGCATAATTATTATTATTTATAAGCTGTTTTACATATGCAGCTCATTTCATCTCCATCACCGCAATACTGTGGTTCGTATTCACTTGTTTTTTTGGGGGCGGGTATCACTTTTATCTTCATTTTGCAGATGATAGAAAGAGCTGGAATGTACTTGGCCCAACCAGACAGCCTGCAAGGCTTCCACCAATCAAATGGGCAATCTAGGGAGACCCCAACAAGGCCATTCTCCACGGGAAAGTCCTTTTTCTGGCAGCCCAAGCAGCTACTCCAGTGGGCACCTGGAGGCCCAACCCAGGCATTGCCCATTCCTCTGAACCACGGATTCGTCTTGCAGTGCCCCACCAAGACCTGCCCCAGGCCTCCACCTGAGTGGGGCAGATTGATTCTCCACATTGGTTCTTTGGGGGACATTCCCCTGGGTCTAATTAAATTTACATCGTTCTCCATAGAAACAAAGGTGCAGAAAAATCACAGCAGTCTTCTGAAAGTTTTTATTAAAAGAGGAGTCCAATTTAGCTGGTTCATTTTATTCTCTCCCCCCCCCTTTTTTTTTAAGATTTTACTTATTTGAGAGAGAGAAAGTGAGAAGAGAGAGAGGAGGACAGAGAGAACAAGCAGAGGGAGGGACAGAGGGAGAAGCAGACTCCCCGCTGAGCGAGTCCCGGGACTGGACCCCTGGATCCCAGGGACCCTGAGGATCATGACCTGAGCCAACAGGTAGGACACTTAACCACTGAGCTACCCAAGCAACCCTTTTTTTTTTTAATTTTAAGATTTTATTTATTTATTTGTAGAGGTGCTTTCAAGGTTTTAATCTGATCCAGTATTTTGTTTAGTACCTTCCTCTTATTTTAATATTATATTATAGCTTACATATATGCTTATATATAATCATTATTATTAATAAATATAATTAATACAACATTTTAAGGGATTTTGTTTGTTTTCACTTGGTGTATAACAGC
>NW_024571200.1:0-8219 GCF_018345385.1 Vulpes lagopus | reverse complement strand
TTGAGATCAGATACACTTGGAGAACCGGTCATTTGCCAGGCTTTTCCACACAACCTTTTCGGCACCAACATAAGGATGCGGGGCCCAAACGTTTTGGGGGCAGTCAGAAGGGCGGGAGGGTCCGCCCTGAACTCGCTCCCAAAAGGGAAGCACGCCTAAAAGCCAGCTTTAAAATACCCCGCTTTCCCCGGGGCACTGAGAACTAACTTGTTCTAAGCCGGAGGTACCCAAAATTTACCACTCCAGGGCCGGGAACACCCCCCGGGGGCCTTTTTTCCCACTTGCTCCAAAAGCCTCTACAAAGGGCGGGGTGCAGAGGGTTGGAAACTTTTTCGGCGACAGTGGCAACGGGGAAGGGACTGGGGGAAATTTTCAAAAATTCCAATAATTGTTTTTGGACAAGGGTTCAGCAGCTTCTCTCGTATACCCCTTGGGATGTAGCCCCCCGGCCACCCGGAAATACGGGGAAAAATGCAGGGTAAGTTGGGGATGCACTAGCCCTTGGGGGCCGGGACGTTCCCCCCAAACCTCCACAACATTTCAGGCACGCATGGGGGCAAAGGCCGTTAGGAGCGCGGTAACGGAGGGCGGGATTTTTTGGGGAGGGACAGCCCATAAGCCCAACCTGGGAAATGTGTATTTTTTGGGAAGGCAAGGCGCAACATTTTGAGGGGAGCTAGGACCGACTACACTCCCCTTAAAACAAGGACGTTGGCAATGTCCTGCATTGAGATCAATACCTTGAGGAAAAACCTGTCCTTGCACTTGCTTTTCCACACAACCTCTTCTGGCACCACTCAAAGGATCGGGGCCCTTTACGTCTGGGGGCAGTCGAATGCAGGAGGGTCCGCCCTCAACTAAAGCTCGCACAAGGAAGCACGCCTACAAGCCACTTTAAAACAAAGCTGCGTTCCTGGGGAAACTGAGAACGTTGCAGTACTCAAAGCCAGGGGGGCCCCAAATCCCCACTCCACTGCAGGGGGGAAAAACACCCTCCAGTCTGCTTTTTTCCACTTCGTCTCACAAGCCTCTAAAAAACGGCTCTGGTGCAGTTTTGGGGGAAACCTTTCGGGGGCATTGTGGGAAATGTGAGGGACGGGGGGTGAGCTCAAATCCCCGAAAATTTTCTTTTGGGCCCAAACTCAGCTACTTCTCTCGTATGGCACTTTTGGGTGTAACACCTGGCTACACAAAGGGAAAAAAATAGGAAACGCTGGTTCAGCCCTTTGGGTGCCCCTCGTCTTGTGAACCCGGGGGTTTTCCCCTAAACCCGTCAAAAACCCCTTTAGGCATGCTCGGGTCAGGCCGTTTGGTCCCCAGGTACCGCGGCGGGGTTTTGGGGGGGACAGGCCAAAGCCAACTCCAGGGGGGCGTAGGCCTGGGAGGCAGAAAAAAAGTCTGCCCCCACTCATACAGGGGGTTTTACCCCAGCACACACTAATTTAAAAAAGGACGTTGGGGAATCGCGGTATTCCCACATTGTTGTGAGAACAGGGCCCGCATTTCTACACGCATTTTTCCAATCCCCCCCTGCCCCCTGACATGAGGATTTTAGCAGCCTTTCCCCCCCCAGGGGTACCCAGGCGGGAGGGGCCTTTTTTGACTCAACCCAAAAAAGGGAAACCCTGCCCCGAATGGGACTAATTTACTAGCTTCCCCCTTTTGGCCCCCCAGAAAGTTGCCACTGGGAAACAGGCCTTGCGTGAATTTCCGCTCTAAATGCACCGGGGGTGGGGCAAACACCATTGAGGCCTTCAGCTTGCCTCTTGGGGGTTTCCCTGGCTTCGCAAAAATGTCCCAGTGAGGATTTTTGTAACCCATGTGCAGGGAGTGGGGGAACGGGAAGGACCCCTGTCCCGCTCAAACTCACGGGGGGAAGTTCCCCGGGAAAAAGAGCTTGGGAAAATAGGTACTCAGGGGTTGGGAATTTGATGTACCACCCATCAAGGGGGGAAGGCGGCCCAAAATCACGGATTGAGCTAAGAGACACTTGCCTCCCAAAATTAACCCTGGCCAAAAGAAATCCCTTGGCTTCAAAGGGGACAGGGGTTTAGCAGGGGGAGGGGAAACCATAAGCCAACCCAAAGGAGTGTGCAGGGCCCTTTTGGGCAGCTGTCCGCTAGGGACCAAAATTGACAATCCAGTCACTTGGTTTCCCCTCCTGCTCCTGTCCCCCCGTAGAACGAAAGGGTAAGCAAGCAACCGACGGGAGTCTGGAATTGGAGGGACAGGGTAAAAGCTCAACTCTCCAGAAGTGGGTACCCTTTTCGCTGCTAGACCCCTTTTTGATGGGGGCTGGGACCGAACTAAAACCTCTCATTGAACAAGGACTTTTTAAAGCCCAAGGGGCCAGATTCACTTTAACAGAGCCTTTCACTTTCCCAATTTCTTTTCACACAACCTCTTCGGAAATTTCTAAGGGTGCTGGGCCTAGGGCTACGGGCCCCGGGCAAAGCGGGAGGGTTCCCCGCCCTGACCTCAGGGTCGCACAAGGAAGCAGGGCCCAAAACCAGCTTTTAAAAACTGCTTCTTAGGGCACTGAGAACATAGCATACCGAAGGCCCGAGGCCCCAAATACCACCTACTGCAGTGGAGAAAACCCCCTTTCCCGGGCCTTTTTCCACTTTCGTCCCAAGCCCGACAAACGGGGCCGGTGCAGATGTTTGGAAATCCCCCCCGGGGAGTTTTTGGGGGAACCCGTTTGGGGGGGGCGAGATTTAGGGGGAACCTCCGAAGTAAAAAAGCTTTTGGGCAAAGCGTTTACTGCTTCTCTTTCCAAGGGCCCTTTGGAGGGAGCACCTGGCTCCAACACAGGGAAAAAATAGGGAAAAAAATGGTTTTGGCCCTTGGGTCACTAGCCTTTTTGGGCCTGGACTTTTTCCCCTTACCTCCATACTCTTCCGTCACTCAACGGGGGTAGGGCCCTTTTGGCAGGGGCCTGTGGGGAGAATTTTGGGGGGGGGACAGGCCTTAAACCAACTCTCAGGGCGTGTATGCCTGGGGGGCAGATGTCGCTCCCCCCTCTACGGGGAGTTTTGAAACCCAGCTACCCTAATTGGCAAGGACGTTGGCAATCGCTGTTTCAAATTTACATTCCGGTCAAATTAAAGGGCCCGAAAGTTTCCACACGCATATCTCAAAAACCTCTCCCTGCACCGGGCCCTGAGGGTGTTTTGCAGGTCCATCCCCCAGGGAGGGTCGAGGGGGGAGGGGCCTTCGGGAGCTCAACTCCAAAAAGGGAACTGCCCGAATCCCGCTTTCCCCTAGCTGCGTTCTTATGGCCGGAGAACTAACAAACATTTTAAAATCAGGACGTTGGGGGAAAACCGCTCTACCGCACCCAGTTTACAGCCCCCTTGGGGCCTGCAGCTTGCCCCTTGGTCCCACAGCTTTGGGAAAAAAAGTCTATGAGGAGGGTTTGTAATCCATGGGCGGCAGTGTGGACTGGGAAGGCCAGTGTTTAGGCCAAACTCACGGGAAAGGAAATTCCCCGGGGAGGGAGCGGGAAAAAGGTCCTTCCGGGGTTTTGGAGTTAGTTTACCTCCCAAACTGAGGGGGGAATTGGGCAAATTCCGGGGGATTTAGCAAAGGCACGGGGGGGTCTCAAAAAATTGCTTCCGATCCAACCCCTTTTCTTCGAAAAGGGGGGGGGGGTTCAGCATGTGGGGGTTTGAAAACCCCTGACTCAATCCAAAGGAGTTGCATGCCCTTTGGGGGCAGGTGGGTTTCTAGGCCCCAAAATCGACAAACCAGTCACTTTGTTCCTCTGCCCTTTTCCCCCCGTAAACGAAAAACGGGGTTTTGAACTGTTCAGGCACTTTAGGATTTGGGGGGGACAAGGGGATAAGCTTTTAAATTTAAGGGAAATGTTATGCCGGGGGGCAAATTTTTTGTCTTCCCCTTTCCACAGGGGGGTTGGTTTTGCTACACTTTTAAATTTAACAAAGGGCGTTGGCAATCGCTTTATTCAAATCACATACACTGAGTAAAAGCCCTGGCTTCCCATGCATTTCTCAAAACCTCTCCCCCCCAACATGGTTGGGGCAGCTACGTCCACAGGGGCATATGCGGGGGGGTCCAACCCCTTTAAATTTTTATCTCAAAGGAAGCCTTTCCTCGATTTCAGCTTTTTATAGCGCGTTCTTTTCGACCGTGAAATTTAGCGCAGTGTAAGGTGTTTGCAGGGGTGTGGTTTAAGCGGGCCGGGGGGTGCGAAAGTGAAAAAAGGGAAGTCACTTGTTTTTCTCTCTGCTCCTGTTTTTTGCGTAGAACGAAAAAACTGTGGGAAACAAAACCCTAAGGCCTTTAGGTGGGGGAGGGAAAACCTTAAGTTTCCCAAATCTCAGGAAAAGTGAAAGCCTTTTCAGGTAAAAGTTTGGGTTGGCCCCCTCCTCAGGGGGGAAGAAACCCAGCACGAGTTTTTCAATTTTAAAAACAAGGGGTGTTGGGAAAAAACCCGTATTTTAATTCAGATCAGGGGTACAGGCCAGGGCCACCCACATGCTTTTTAAAACAACCCTTCCCCCCTCACTTAAAAGGGGGATTGGAGGATGGGTTTCAGGGATCATGGGGCGGGGCCTGCCCGAGCTTAAACTCCTCAAGGGAAACACCCAGAAGCCAGTTTTCAACCACTGTGGGTTTTTTGACTGGTGTTCCCCCCTATACATTCTTGGGCACTCCGGCCCCAAAAAGGGGCCCCATGGTCTTGGCCTCTGGTAAATTTTTTTGGCCCCCGGGCCGGAAACTTTGGGTTTTTACCTGGGGGCCCCAAATGCTCTTATGACTTTTTTCCCCCCTGTGTTCACCCGGACCAGGGATGAGTTCCCACCCGGACCTTAAACCCGGACCTTTGGGGAATCTGGTCCCCCCCTGGGTATCCCTGGACCTGGGACTCTGGTCCTCACGTGCACCTCACCGGCCGGGTGACCTTTTTACTCCCCGGGATCATCAGGTATTTTATCGGGTTTTTCCCTGGGGACCGGGGAAAATTTTTTTTGGGGGCCTAAACCCGGGGGTTCACCTGGACCTGGTGACTCTGGTTTCCCCCAGTTTCCCACCGGGGCCTGGTTTTTCCCTGCTGTTTTTATAGCCCTCTCCCGTGCCTGGGGACTCCAGTCCCCCCAAACCCCGGGCCCACCTGGATTTGGTGGGTTTGGTCCTCAGGTGGTTTTACCGGGCCCGGGACTGTGGGCCCCACCTTTGGGCCTTTTCCCCGGGCCTGCTGATTCGGTTTCCCCCCTGGGCCTCACCTTACCTGGGTTTGGTTTTCCCCATGGCCACCCTAACCCCGGGGCCGTGCTGTCCTTTTGGGCCAAACCTTTTAAATGGGAATCTGGGGTCCACCTTGGCCCCCCCTGGGCCGGTGAATCTGGTCCCCCCCCTTGGGCCTCAAAAAACCTGGGGACTCGGGGCCGGGGTGGGACATTGGAACAGGGTTATTGTGTTTTCCCCCCCTGGGACTCACCTCGACCTGGTAATCTGGTCCCCTTTCCGGGCCCCCCCTGGGCCTGGTGATTTGGTCTCACCGAGACTACCCTTTGGGTCGGTACTTGATCCCCATCTGGCCACCTGGCCCCCGTTTAAATCGGGTTTAATGGGCTAATGGGGGGGTGGGGACGGGGTTCCAAAAACGGGCTCCGGGGCCAGGTGGGCTCGGGGCCCCCCTGGGGCTCAACCCCCGAAAACCCGGGGCTGGGAACCCCACTTTGGGGGGTTTGGGCCCCGACTCGGGTTTCCACCTGCGCCTCACCTTTGAAATGGTTTACTCGGTTCTTTCAAGGGGCCCCACCCTTACCCGGTGTTTGGGCCCCCCTGGGGCCCCACTTTTGCCCGGTGAGTCTGGTCCCCCACCTTGGGGCCCATCTGGACCTGGTGACTCGGGCCCCCACCTGGACCCCCTCCGGGCCCGGGGATCTTTTTCCCAACATGGCCCTCACCTGGATCGGGGACTCTGGTCCTCAGTTTGGCACACCGGGACCTGGTGACTCTCGTCCCCCTTTGACCAAAACCGGGAGGGGTGAACTCGTCCCCCCCGGGGGCCCCAAACCAGCCCGGGACTCTTGTCCCCGGGCTAGGGCCCTTTTCCCGCCCCTTTGATTCTGGTCCTTTTTTGGGCCTCACATGGACCTGGACCACCCTGGATATAGTGGCCTGATTCCCCAGGGGGCCACACCTGATGGGGGTACTGTGGTCCCTTTTTTATGCCCCCACCAGGCCCTGGTGATTCTGATCCCCTTTGGGGCCTTGCAGGGGCTCAATATTTGGGTCCTCACTTTACTCATTGGGACCGGGGTTACCTTTTCCACACCTGGGCCCACTTTGCCCCCTTGGGTCCCCCCTTGGGCCCAAAAACTAAACGGGTTTTACTTGGTCCCCCCCGGGCCCTTTCACCCTTCCCTTTTTTGATTTGGGTTCCCCCCCCCCCCCCGGGGGTTCATTTGGGACCGGGTGAATCGGGTTTTTACCTTTTCCCTCACCTGGACCTTGGGGACTGTGCCCCCCCCGGGGTCCCACCGGGGATTTGGGTGAATTTTTTTGCCACCGGGGCCTTACCGGGGGACCTTTGACTGGGCCCCCACCGGGGTTTTCACCTGGATTTTGGGGGCCCTCTGGTTCCCATATGGGGTTTCCGGCCCGGGTTCCGTGGCCCTTTTGGCCTCACCGGGAAACAAAATGACTCTCGGAAAAATTTGGGTTAAATCAAAAAACAAAAACAAGAAGGACAAAGGCAACGATCCTCTCAAGATTCAAAAAAAATTTTTTGTGACAAAATACAACATAAAAAGCATAGTGGTAAAAAAGGGAAATTTGAGGGAATGGAGAAGAAATGGGGGGAAATATCAAAAAGGGGAAAACAGAACATAAAGACTCCAAACCCGGGAAAAAAATTTGGGGGTGGGGGAAGGGGAAACGCGGGGGGGGGGGGGGTTTGAAGGGGTGAGGGGGAAATGAGCGGGGCACTTGACGGGATGAGCCCGGGGGTTTTATTCGGTTTTGGAAAAGGGTGAACACCAATAAAAAATAAATTTTTTTTTTTTAAAAAAAAAGGGGGGGGGGGGTTTTTAATTTTTTATTTTTTTTTCACTAGGGGGGGGAAACGAAAATTTAAAACAGAAAAAGGCCTTTTGGGGAAGGCCCGTAGGAAACATCATCCCCAAGGTGAAAATTTAAAATGTCCCCCCTTTAGACGGGAACAACCCAAAGGAAAGTCCCCTTAAGCACGGAAAGTCCTATCTAGTCAACGCCAGGAAACAAAAAAGGGTTCCCACCGGGAAAGGGGGGCCCAAACCCAGGCCCTATTTTAAAAGAGTGGTTTTAGAAAAAAAGGAAACCCGACGGGACCCCAAAAAAAAATTGTTAAAATTTTAAGGGTTAAATTTCCCTTTAAAGTTGGGGGACACAAAAGGAACAAGTAAATTCCTTCTGTGCCCCCCCCCCCAAAAAAGGGAAGCCTCAGGGGGAAATTCGGGACTACCCCTTATCGGGACATCCAAAAAAAAAATTAAAGGATTGGAACCGGGCCCGCAAGTTTGAAACACTAAAAAATTACAAGATTTTGGGGGGACATCCGGGGGTTTTGGGGCAGCCTTCATTTTTTTTAAAAGGGTCCCAGTTAGAACCCACCCGCATTTCCAATGTCATTCCTATCAAAATCAGGGTTGGCCGATTTAAAATAGAAAAAGCCTCCTAACATTTGTCCCCCCCCACAAATAAACCCGGGACAGCAAATCAGGGTTGGAGAAGCGGGGCAGAGCTGGACCCCGCATTTCTTATTTAAAAAAACTTTGTCACAGAGCACGGGATAATGCAGGGTTTGGGGCCCCTGGGGGCTCCGTTGGTAAGCATTGCCCTTTGACCTCACCCCGGGGTCTTGATTTTGGGGGTAAAAAGTACTGGGCCGGTGCTGGGCTGTGGACGGGGGCAGGGACCTACAAAAACCCCCCAAAAACCCACAGGGTGGGTTTTCTGGCTTTGTAAAGGAGCAGAAAGGGGGGGAGCCGGGAAAGGGAAAAGGGAAATTTCTGTTTACGGGCAATGATTTTTTAAACTTAAAATTTAAACCCAATTAATTAAACGGGTAATGTTTATATTTCAGGTTTGACTTCGGGATTCACCATTGGGAGAAAAAACACCATGCTCATGACATCACGGGGCCCCCCTTTCAGGCCCGTCTCCCATTTTTCCCCTGTCCTCCATTTCCCTCCCCCCCAAGCGACCCT
>NW_024571199.1:0-31229 GCF_018345385.1 Vulpes lagopus | reverse complement strand
ACATGTAGTACTAATTCCCATGTTCATCACATCACTTTGCCCCTTCCTTAATGTCCGTCCCCCAGTTACACTATCCTCCCCACCCCCATACCCCTTCCGCCAAATCCTTTGAGTTCCCCCCGAGTTCAGGAGTCCTCTCATGAATTGAACTTCTTTGAGAACCCAGTAAATGTAACAAAAATCCACTACCCCTGGGACAAGCAGGAGCAGTACTGAAATCATTTTGTGCTACACCTTCCACAGCTGTGTGACACCCAGTAGAACCACTATTCTTAAGGCACAGCCCCACCCTAGTCAAGCCGCTGGGCACACCCTAACCGGAAATCAGCTTCATAACCATGTAACCCTGCTTTGTGCCCACCAAAACTGTGGCACCAATTCCGAGCAAAGTAATAGGCCAGCTCAAATGGATACTATAGGGTAAGATGTAATTCAATCGGCCACTTCTGTGTGGACCGACATGACTGTGCAACTTTCTGCGTATCCCATGGGCCACTGGCCCCTATAAAGCTGCTACGCCTCTTAGTCTCGGGGTCCAAGTCCCTGCTCCGCTGTGTCGGGTACACTTGGACCCAAGCTCGAGCTTGTAAATAAACCCTCGTGTGTTTGCATCGGTGTCGGCTCCTCGGTGGTTTCTCGGATTAGCAATCTTGGGGACAACACTGCCTCTCTCAATTTTCTCCACTCAGTTTCCCTCCCGTCCCTTATGATCCTCTTCACTGTTTCTTACATTCGACATAAGAGTGAAACCGTATGATAATTCTTTCTCCACGTGGCTTATTTTATTCAGCATAATACCCTCCAGTTCCATGTCCATGAAAATGGTAGGTATTCATCCTTGCAGATGGCTAGATAATAATACATTGTATATATAGACCACATCGTCTTTTTTTAAAATTTTTTATAATTTTTAAAATTTTTTTATTTATGATAGTCACACACACACAGAGAGAGAGAGGCAGAGACATAGGCAGAGGGAGAAGCAGGCTCCATGCACCGGGAGCCCGATGTGGGATTCGATCCCGGGTCTCCAGGATCGCGCCCTGGGCCAAAGGCAGGCGCCAAACCGCTGCGCCACCCAGGGATCCCCAGACCACATCTTCTTTATCCATTCATCTGTTGCAGGACATCAAGGCTCCTTCCACAGTTTGGCTATTAACATTGCCGTTGTGAACATTGGGGTGCAAGTGTCCAGTCATTGCACTACATCTGTGTCTTTGGGGGTAAATACCCAGCAGTGCAATTGGTGGGTTGTAGTATAGCTCCATTTCCAGCTTTTTGAGGAACCTCCACACTGTTTTCCAGAGTGGCTGCTCCAGTTCACATTCCCTCCAACAATGCAAGAGTGTTCCACTTTCTCCACATCCTCTCCCACATTTGTCGTTTCCCGTCTTGTTAATATCCCCCATTCTCACTGGTGTGAGGTGGTATCTCATTGTGGTTTTGATTTCTATCTCCCTGATGAAAAGTGACGTGGAGCAGTTTTTCATGTGCTTGCTTGCTCGCTCTGTGTAGGTCTTCTTTGGAGAAACGGCTGGCACCTTTAAGTTGGAGAAGAGATGGCATCTCAAGGGGTGTTATTTCCTGTCATGGCCACATACCAGAAGGCTCTTGAGTGTGTGTGTGTGCGTTTGCCTTTGCCTGTTAGGAGAGGTCATTGGATAGAATTTGAAAGCAGATCCTCTGCATATTTATAGGTCTATATCTATTTCTCTCTCTTTCTGCACACATCTATTTCTAACCATTTTGTCTCTATCTCTATAGGGAGATCTATATATGGACGTATAGAGATTAGATATAGAAATATTTATTTTGCATATTTAAATATAAATCTATAGTTCTGTTTATAGATAATAATTATTATATTATCAGTAATACATTGAATAATAAATATATTAAGTGGAAACATAGATTTATGTTTATATGTTTGTTTATATAAACATCTATTCATGTTCCTGGGATCGATCTATCAGTAGATCTATCACTCTATCATCTACCTAGCTAGCTAGCTATATATCCCAGGAAGAGAGAAACCCAGATCGAACAGACAGGAATGTCCCCCTCCGGAATGTGTCATGCAAGAAGATAGGCAAAAATCTTCTGTACTTTCCTGATGTGCCGATGCAATTAACTCAGAGATGTACCTGTGATGTACTGTGGGCCAGGCGCCAGTGGTCAAGAGAGAATCCTTGAGACATTTTCCATGCAAAAAGGTGTTTTTATTAAAGTATGGGGACAGGACCCCTGGGCCTGAAGAGCTTCATCAGGATCATGAGGAGCCTTGGTTATAAACTTTAAAGTTGCCGTGTGGGGTGGGGACTCTAGAGATAAAAGAAGTTTCCAAAAGGATTTTCACAGGTGAAAGATTTACAGGATCCTGGAGGTCTGGCTATCAGCAAACAAATGTTGCTTTTGGCCTCTAGCAAAGCATTAACATTCAGGCAGCTGTGAATTCTTTGAAGAATGTCCCACTCTGTGGGTTTCAAGTATTTGTTTATGGACTGCAAGTTTGTTAGGAAATGTAATGGTAGGGATGCCTGGGTGGCTCAGTGGTTGAGCATCTGCCTTTGGCTCAGGGCATGATCCTGGGGTCCTAGGATGGGGTCCCACATTGGGCTACCCGCAGGGAGCCTGCTTCTCCCTTTGTCTCTTTCTCTGCCCCTCTTTCTTTCTTTCTCTCTCTCTCTCTCTCTCTCTCTCTCTCTGTGTGTGTGTCTCTCATGAGTAAATAAACAAAATCTTTTTTTAAAAAAAAAGCAGATGTAATTTTAATCTATATTTCTTTGGCCTTAGTTCCCCCTATCACCTGGGTCTTCTCTCCCTCCCTGCATCTCTTGGTTCATTGGTCTTTGGTGGTGAAGAATCCAAAGGATATGAGGCAGGAGGAGAGTGAGATGGGATTAAGCCAATGAAGTAATTTCCCAGGGAGCTTGGGTAAGAGAAGTGCAGCAGGCGGAATGAAGTGAGAAAGTCAGGTTCTTGTCTCACAGAGTCGAAGAATGAATCTGGTGGACAAAGAAGAATAAGTAAAGCAACAGGAGTTTATTAAGCAAGGATACCGAGAAAGCTCTCAGGAGTGGGAGGGGCCCAGACTGGGTTGCCCACATGGGCCTCCACTGACCGTTTTTCATTTAGAACTGATCAGGGAGCTTGTGGCCTTCTCATTCTTGGGATGTCTTGGTTTGAGTAAGGACTAGTGATAACATCTTTAACGGTTTACTTCTTTTTAGAGTCTGGTTATTCTTTGTTGGGCACAGAGGACTGTCCTAAAAAAGACCCTCTCTACCCATACCTGGGACAGGGTGGTCTCGTTTGTTTCTTTATTTCTGGTTTCCTTACATCTCAGCATCCTTAGGATCTTTGTGAGCCTGAATCTGTAGCCCCCTACCTATTTCTCCCTACCTAGACTCTCCTGTCCTCAGTCAAGAACGGGAGAGATGTGGCTCTGACAAAAGGTGCACTAAGAAACATTGTCACAGTTTCAATGTACCCTCCGCACGATTTCTGAGATCCAATTACTTCGAAACTCCTTTTTCCTCCTTTTTGTTTTGGATGGCAATGCTGCTCTGTGACTGACCTACACGATCAATGACTCGGTAACAGTTCAACTCTGTGGAGAGAACCCAAGGGTCCGCTGGGGAAGTATGAAGGAGAACTGTGGACTTGCTTGTTTTGCCCTCAGAAATCAGCATTAAGACTACAGGTAGTCCTCTGGGACATAGATCGAAACCCAGTGGGGACGGAGCCTGTCTCTGTACCTGCCATATAGAAGGCCAAATAGACTTCTTTTGGAAACGGATGGGTGTTGAATAAATAGGAGAATCTCTGTATGCTGGGTCTGTTTCAGGTCACTGATTCATACTTAGGGAACTGGTTCTCTGAACAAGTCCTGGAAAACGTATCCTAAGTTATTTGAAAAGGAGTAGTAAGATAGATAAGGAGTTCAGAATTGAGAAAAATATTAAAATCATGTGAGGAAAGTAGAGGTGTTGATCCCGGAAGTGGGTTTCTTGCAATTTACTCACTTATAGCTCGCATATTCTGAACAGAAAAAAGAAAGAGAAGGAACCGCATGTGCTCGAGGTCATCAATTTCATCTATAAAAAGGAAATAATACCGCCTGTCCCGCAACACAGTCGCGAGGACTAGAAGTGATGGCTGTTGATGTAAAGACTTGCTAGGTCCAGTCACCATAAAATGTAAAAACAACACACTTTATTAATATAGCAAATACCAATATAGCTGCAATATACATTTTCTTATTTGTTTGTTTGTTTATTTATTTATTTATTTATTTATTTATTTATTTATTTATTTCAGAGAGCGAGACAGAGGGAGAGAGAGGCAGACACAGAGACAGAGGGCGAAGCAGGCTCCATGCAGGGAGCCTGATGTGGGACTCCATCCTGCATCTCCAGCATCCCACACTGGGCTGAAGGCAGCGTTAAATCGCTGGGCCACCGGGGCTGCCCTGCAATATACTTGTTAAAAATATATTTTATTTATTTATTCATGAGAGGGAGAGAGAGAGAGAGCGAGAGAGAGAGAGAGAGAGAGAGGCAGAGAGACATAGTCACAGGCAGAGGGAGAGGCAGGCTCCATGCAGGGAGCCCGAAGTGGGACTCCATTCTGGGTCTCCAGGATCACGCCCTGGGAAGAAGGCAGTGCTAAACGGCTGAGCCACCCAGGCTGCCCATTTTCAATTCTTCTTAAAACACACAATTTGACTTCTTTCTAGCAAAGTTTTATGCGAGTTGGTGTACTTATCAATTAAAAGCTGTAGGGTATGGATCCCAGACTGCCCCTAAGGTCGCTGTGACCTAGATCCAGAGCACAAGTGCTTCCGAAGCTCTGCAGACGCACAGTGAGCGCCATGCAGCGGTGGAACCCGGGGGTGGCACAGTTCCGCCCACAGTGGGGTCCCGCATCATGACTGTGGGCAGGCGGGGTCCAATCAGCACTTAGCCCTTCACCCTGAAGGTGGAGGGTCCCGGGGGAGGGTCCTGTCCCCATGCCAGGCAGGAGGGGGATGCAGGCACCCTTCCTCATCCTCAGTTCCCGTCCTTGGCCCTGCAGGCCTCCCACCATTCTAGGTAGACTGGGGGTCACAGATGTCCCCCCGACCCCCAGAGTTCACAGCATGGGGTTGCACTTAACATTCGAGGGGCTCTTGCGTGGTTCAGTCGGTTCCACGTCGACTCTTTAGTTTGGCTCAGGTCAGGATCTTGAGGTTGTGGCGTGGAGCCTCGCGTGGGGCTCAGGCTCCGTTGGGTGAGGAGTCCGCTCCAGGTTCCCCCTCTCCCTCTGCCCCTCCCTACTGCACCCTTTCTCAAGTAAATCTTCTAAAAATTAACATGAAGACACGTGAGCATGTTTATCCCCTCTGCAGAGGTGCCTTCGTGTGTGTAACGACCATGTAAATGCCTTTCACGGACCCACCGGGAATCCTACCAGAAACCCCTTTTCCTTGATATTTATTGAAGTACAGTCAACACACAATGTGACAGTAGTTTCAGGGCTACAACTAGTGACTTGACAATTCTGTGCCTTATTCAGCTCCCCCCACGAGAAGCGGCATCACCGTCTGTCCCCGTACAAAGTTGTCACAGCAGTACTGACTCCATTCCCTAGGCTGTACTTTCTAAATTTCTGTGACTTATTTTATTTATGATCCAGACGCTTATAGCTGTTACTATCGTTCATCTACATTGCCCATGTCCTACCCACGGCCCCTCTGTCCATCAGTCAGCAGGATCCATCACATTAACCAGAGAAAGGACATGGGGCAGCCCCGGGTGGTTCAGCGGTTTAACGCCTGCCTTCAGCCCAGGGCGTGATCCTGGAGTCCCGGGATCGAGTCCCACGTCGAGTTCCCTACACGGAGCCGCCTTCTCCCTCTGCCCATGTCTCTGCCTTTCTCTCTCTGCCGCTCTCTCTCTATGTCTCTCAAGGATATATAAATAAAATCTTTAAAAAAAGAAAAATGAGAGAAAGGACAAAAAGCATACGATCCTCTCAAGAGTTGCAGAAAAAGCATTTGACAAAGTACAACTTCAAAAGCCTAGTGGGTTTTGAGGAAATGTCTATCAAAGGAATAAAGTTCCGCTAATAAGGCCCGCAGCTGACAACCTCTTCAAGGGTGAAAACCTGAAATCGTCTCCCCTAAGAGCAGGAACAAGCCAAGGAGGTCCCCTCTCAGTGCTGGAAGTCCTAATGTAGTCAACAGACAGGAAACATCAAAGGTTCTACTCCTGGAAGGGGGACGTCACACTGTCCCTATTTGTTGAAGACGCGGTGCTAGAAACAGGAAACCCGAGAGCCCCCACCAAAACCTGTTAGAACTAATGATTGAATTCAGTAAATTCATGGGACACCAACTGAACCTACAGAGCTCAGTAGCCTTGCTGCGTCCTGACAATGAGCACTCAGGAACGAAATGAAGGACGTGACTCCCTTCTCAGGAGCATCACAGAGACTAAATAATGAGACTGAACGAAAGGAGCACAAGACTTGTGCACTGAGCCATACCAGGCTCTGGGAGGCCATCCTGGGTTCATGGGGTGGAACCCTCCTCTTGTGAAAATGTCCACAGTTCCTGAAGCCACCCTCGGTTTCAATGTCATTCCTATCAAAATCATGGTGGTAGATCCTAGAAGTAGGAAAAAAAAAAAAAAAACCCTAACATCCGTCAGCCCCCACAAATGACCCCGGACAGCAAATCAGTATTGGAAAAGCAGGACAGAGTGGGGCGCAGCACTTTCCTATTTCGAACAATGTCACAGAGACATAGGATAAAGCAGTGTGGTTCTCGGCTCCCTGCTGGCTCTGTCAGTTAAGCATCGACTCCTGACCTCACCTCAGGTCCTGATCTCGGGGTCGTGAGTTCTAGCCCTGGGCTGGGCCAGGCACGAGGCATGGCGCCTACTTAGACCCACAGGGGGTGGTTCCAGCATAAGCTGAAGGAGAACAGGGAGTCCAGAAGGAAATGTGCTCTGATACAACTGATTTTGTTTAACTTAATTTAAACCCAATTAATTAATGTATAGTGTATTATACTTTCAGAGGTAGAATTCAGGGATTCACCAGTTGGAGAGAACAGCAGTGCTCGTGACATCACCTGCCATCCTTTGTGCCCATCCCCCGTTATCCCCTCCCCCGCTCCCCTCCAGCGACCCTCAGATTGTTTCCAATGATTCAGATCTGTATTTCCTGCATCTGTTTTCATCTTATTCGTTTTTCCTTCCCTTCACAGATGTTCATCTGCTTTGCTTCTTTAATTCCACCTATGAATGACACCATAGGGTCATTGTCTTTCCCGACTGACTTATTTCACTTAACAGGATCCCTCTAGTTGTATCCGCGTCATTGCAAATGGCAAGATTTCCTTCTCTGTGATAGCAGTACCATTCCTCTGTCTATGACCATCATCTATCTCCCATCCTCTATCCATCATCTGTCTGAAGGCACCGAGGCTCCTCCCACAGTGTGGCTACTGTGGACCCGGCTGCTGTGGACATCGGGGTGCAGGTGTCCCACCTTGTGTTTCATTGCATCTGTATCTTCAGAAAGAGCTCCAGGCCGTGCACCTGCAGGTCGCAGGGCAGCTCTATCGGTAAGTTCCTGAGGAGCCTTGGCACTGTTTCCAGGGCAGCTGCACCAGCCCGCAGTCCCGCCCACAGTGGAAGAGGGTTGAGTGAGTCTTGGCGGACACGATAAAAGTCTGGTCCACATTTCATTTCGCATCCTGTGGGCTCCAATTCCTTGTCCTTAAGAATTTCTGGGGAAGCCGGGTGTTGTGCTCCATTTCAGCACGACGTTTCTGAAGCTCATATTGTTGGACCCTAGCTCACGGGGGCCAAAGTGTCTCGGTAGAGGCCCCAGAGACTCAGACCCCAGACAGGCAGATGCAACTAGCAAGAGGGTTTTTTTTTATGACAGTCACAGAAAGAGAGAGAGAGAGAGGCAGAGACATAGGCAGAGGGAGAAGCATGCTCCATGCACCGGGAGCCCGACGTGGGACTTGATCCTGGGTCTCCAAGATCATGCCCTGGGCCAAAGGCAGGCACTAAACCGCTGTGCCACCCAGGGATCCCTAGCAAGAGGGTTTTATTGAACGTTTGCGCAAACGGGCCCTAGGCCTCAAAGGTGGAAGAGCCCAGATTGGCAATTACAGGCATCTTTTAAAGGCAAACCGCGGGATTAGCATAGCATTCGGGTTAAGACATGATTGATTTCTTTGAAGGTCAACATGAACATGTTCAGGGACTTTCCAGTCAGGGCGTGGGGGGGGGGATGGTTTTCTTATCTCGGAAAAACCACAGAATGTTTTTCGTTGCTTAAATTCCGGGAAGGCGCCTGGATGTGCTGCCTCTGGGTTAGGCGTGGTCCTAAATTTTCCCCGGGGGTGGGGGGGTGGGGTTGGGTTTCTTCAATAGGTCTCAGCTGGAGCCTGGAAGGAGGCAGGTCCTGCCCTGGGCATAGGGACTCTGCCTCCCTCACCGCCTCCTTCAGCACCTGAGTCCAGGCCCGAGTCAGGGGGCGTGTGTACGCAGTAGGCCTCCTCCGCCAGCAGTAACAGGAGCCGGTCTGTGCTCTGGCTGCCTGAGGAGGATGTGGGGCTGCGTCCAGGCTGACAGGAGCCCCGGCCTCCTCAGGACCCGCAGGTAGGCTTCAGGACCATGTGGAGCCGTGTCCTCGCTGACAGGAGCCTGGTCTCCTCAGGACCCACGGTGAGACTTCAGGAAGATGTGGGGCCGCTTCCTCGCTGACAGGAGCCCCAGCCTCCTCAGGACCCGCGGTGAGTTTTCGGGAAGATGTAGGGTCACGTCCACGCTGACAGGAGCCCCGGCCTCCTCAGGACCCACGGTGAGTTTTCGGGATGACGTGGGGCCGGGTCTACACTGACAGGAGCCCCGGCCTTCTCAGGACCGGCGGGTAGGCTTCAGTCCCATGTGGAGCCGCGTCCACGGTGACAGGAACCTGGCCTCCTCAGAACCCGCAGGGAGGCTTCTGGAGGATGTGAGGCATAGTCCACAGTGACAGGACTCCCCTCGTCCTCAGGACCTGCTGTCTATGACTCAGGAAGACATGGGGCCACGTCTGCCATGACAGGAGTCCGGCTTCCTCAGGACCTGCTGGAGGACCCTGGAGGCGCTGTTCAGAGTCACATCCACCTCAGCAGCAGCTACTCAGAACGACAAGGTAAGTGAATGGGGACAATTGAGATAGGGTTATGGTTTAGGGTGAGCAATATGTGGTTAGGGTGAAATTAGATGATATGGATTAGTGATCATGGTTATGCGTTCGAGTTCCTGCTTAGGGTGAGATATGGGGGAAGGGTCAAGAGTTAGGAGTAAGGTACGGATTTGGGATTAGGAAACTGAGTTAGGGAATGGATAAGGGTGATGTTACAGATAGGTTATAGGGTTTAGGGTTAAGGGATGGGGGAGGGAATACGTTTAGAGATAGAGCGGGGGATGGGGTTGAAGTTTAGGGTTAGGGGTTAAGGCAGGGGTTTGGGCTAGGTTTAGGGGACAATTAGGGATTAGGGTACGGGTTAGGGTTAGGAAACGGGTTAGGGTACAGGTTAGGGATTAGGGTTAGGGTTAGGGAATGGGTTAGGGTTAGGGAACGGGTTAGGGTTAGGGAATGGGTTAGGGTTAGAGGGTTAGGGTTAGGGTTAGTGTTTGGGTTAGGGAACGGGATAGGGTTAGGGTTAGGGAACGGGATGGGGAATGTGTTAGGGTTAGGGAACAGGTTAGGGAACGGGTTAGGTTTAGGGTTAGGGTTAGGGTTATGGAACGGGTTAGAGTTAGGGAACGGGTTAGGGTTAGGGAACGGGTTAGAGTTAGGGATACGGTTAGGGTTAGGGGTTAGGGAACGGTTTAGGGTTAGGGTTAGGGAACGGGTTAGGGTTAGGGGTTAGGGTTAGGGAACGGGTTAGGGTTAGGGAATGAGTTAGGGTTAGGGTTAGGGAACGGGTTAGGGTTAGGGTTAGGGAACGGGTAAGGGTTAGGGGTTAGGGAACGGGTTAGGGGTTACGGTTAGGGAACGGGTTAGGGTTAGCGTTAGGGGTTAGGGTTAGGGAATGGGTTAGGGTTAGGGTTAGGGAACGGGTTAGGGTTAGGGAACGGGTTGGGGTTAGGGTTAGGGAACGGGTTAGGGGTTAGGGTTAGGGAACGGGTTAGGGTTAGGGGTTAGGGTTGGGGTTAGGGGTTAGGGTTGGGGTTAGGGGTTAGGGTTAGGGGTTAGGGTTAGGGAACGGGTTAGGGTTAGGGTTAGGGAACAGGTTAGGGTTAGGGAACGGGTTAGGGAACGGGTTAGGGTTAGGGTTAGGGTTAGGGGTTAGGGTTGAGGGTTAGGGTTAGGGGTTAGTGTCAGGGTCAGGGTCAGGGTCAGGGTTAGGGGTTAGGGTTAGGGGTTAGGGTTAGGGGTTAGGGTTAGGGTTAGGGGTTAGGGTTAGGGGTCCGGGTCAGGCTCAGGTTTTTTTTTTTTTTTGAAACAGTTCTCTTTACCCATGATCACTGAGTGACGCCTGGGGCAGGGAGGCCGACCAAGAGTCTCGGGCGAGGGCTCCCCCACCGTCCTCCCTCCCCCCACGCCACGTCGCCCAGTGGCATCGTGGAAAGAGGATTCTCCCATGCAAACCCCGGAGCCGGAGGGGAACTGGGAGCGCAGTTCTGCCCCCCCGTCCCCGGGGCACGGACACGGCCACATCACGGGGGGGGGGGGCGGAGAGGCCCCGGGGACACGAGACACTGGGGAGGAAGAGGGGTCCACCCGCAGCTGACCCCAGGCACCGGCGACCTGATGCGGTGGCGGCGCGGGGATGAGTGGCACGTGGGGTGAGGCTTGTAGCAGCGAGTCCCCCCTCCCCTCCTTTCGGACGAAGAAGGAAGACTTGGGCCCCGCAACTGGGGAGAAGAAAGGGGAGCAGGCAGCTTCTCCTAGCATGCGGCCCAGGAAGGAAGCACCGCTCCCTTCCCGCGGGGAAAGGGCACCCATCTCCCATCGGAAACTGATCAATAAATACAAAGTAGAGAAAAGGGAGGTGGAAGTTTGGGGCGGGATTTCTTCCTGCCCTCTTCGTTCCCCCTCTCAGTCCAGTTAAGGAGGATTCCTTAATATGGATGGGTTTTATCCAATCAGTTGAAGGTATTAAGAAAAAGATTGAATTCCCTTGAGGAAGAGGGAATTTGGCCAGCCTTTGCCTTCAGATTTTAACTGCAATATAATCTATTTCCTAGGTCTTCAGACTTCCCATCTATGCTGCAGGTTTTAGACTTGCCAGCATCTGCATCCAATCATGGGAGCTAATTCCTTAACCATCAATCAGTCATTCTCTCCTCTCACTCCCTCCCTCCCTTTGTCTCTCATTACGCTAGTTTCTGGGTAACTCTCTGAGAATAATGTGCATTGCCCACAACCCTAAGTTTTCTAATTTAAGTGGTTGGATCATGGCATGTTTTATGGTTAATTTTTTCTTTTACTAAAATATTTTTGCAAAAAAAATATGCAGTGGAAATTTCTCCATGGTCATTGGTCATCACTATATTTATTAAGTTTGGTTTGGTTTATAATAATAAATTCAAATATATATTATTAGTTTGTAAAGTAAGATAAAGTTAAAATAAGTAAAATACTAAGCTAAAATGGATTAAAATGCAATTCAGTCTTCCTTTTTGCTTGAAAAGAAGAGTTTTCCTGCAACTCTGCAAAGAAGCTACAGGAAAATTCAAAGAACAAGAGAAAATGTGCTCTGCCAGGCTGTAGATTAATGCTATGGGATGTTTGCTCAACATGTCTAGAAATTTAAGACAGAAGTATTAGATATTTGAATCTTGGAGAATGCATAAGATATGAAGAGGAGTTGAAAAGTCTTAGGAGTATTTCTATAATATTTGGTAAGAAAAAATATTCATAAAGCCAAAATTTTGCTCCGCAATTAGACCTTAAAAATAATTTTGCTTTATTATGAGGATTTGGCCTTTGCTTTATTTATATTAGGATGTACCTGCTTTATCTTTGCCTTGCACTTAACTTTTAAGTTTTTGATATTTTTATGTGTGTTATTTATGTCTGGCATATTTTATATATATCTTATTTGATAGATTCTCATCGGATATTTAATTTTAAACCAACTGTAATTATTTTTAATAGGAAAGTTTCATTTTTGTATGAAAAGATTTGTGCAAAATATCAAGCTATAAAATATTTAGAACCTATTCACATAAGTAGGATAAAAACATTAACTTATACTTATCAAAAATGATCTATAACCTTCTTTCAGCATTGACGTGTTATTTTTTTCTTAAAGATTTTATTTATTTATTTGACAGAAAGAGAGAGCACAAACAGGGGGAGCAGCAGGGAGAGAAAGAAGCAGGCTCCCGCAGAGCAGGGAGCCCCTGATCCCAGGACCCCAGGATCATGACCCACACAGAAGGCAGATAGATACTCAACCAATTGAGCCACCCAGGTGCCCTGAGGTATGTTATTTTTTTCTACTCTTTTTTTATCTCTTTCAGCTATATGTACTTTATAATGGCATATTACTTATATCCTTCAAAAAGTTTTTGTTTGTTTGTCTTCTTGGTCATTTGAGTTTTTGCTTTTAGACACAATCAAAAGAACTTCTATCAGCTTATAAAGACTTGTAAACACTCTTTTTTTTTTTGTAAACACTCTTAATGCAGCAATTGAAAGCAAAAATCTCAAATTACTTGGATATATTAACTATAGGAATAAAATTGACAGTTATTACAAATTTGAAAATCAAATGCACAGCAACATATATAAAGACCTATACACAAAGATCAGATACAATGAGTCATATATATGCAAGGCTGGTTTTATGTCTAGAAAACAATTAATATAAGGCCTCATCATAATAGGATAAAATAAAAAAAAAGATTATCTCAATAGGTGTAATAAAATAATTTGCTAACATCTAAAACATTCACATTTTTAAAAAAGAGAACCCTCAATAACTAGTAATATAAATTATTTTTCTTACTCTGAAAATGGCATCTACAAAATAAATAAATAAATAAATAATAAATAAATAAAGATGACAACAAATAGCACACTTTGAATATTTCCTCTACCCCTAAGATTGAAAAATAAATAAATTAATAAATTAATAAATTAAATAAATAAATAAATAAATAAATAAATAAGTAAATAAATAAATAAATATTTCCTCTACCCCTAAGATTGGATACATGCCATACAGGAAGTTTTATCTCAGTACTTCTGCTTAACAGTATAATAGAGATTCAAGACAATATAGTAAATTAATAAAGAATAAATAGATTGAAAAAAGAAGAAATAAAAATGGTCCTTTTTCACAAACAACACAATTTCTTATGTAGGTATTTTAAAATAATTTAAATGACTAATAAGGAAATAAATGACTAATAAGGAAATTTTAGCAAAGATGCAAGATACAATTAATGTAAAATGTCAATTGGATTTTTATCTCCTACCAAAAAAAGTCTCTGAATGTGAAATTAAGAAAGCACTCTTATTCACAATGACATAAAAAATAATAAAATATTTAAGAACAATTTCAACAAAAAAGTATAAGACAGGTACACCGAAAACTACAAAACACTCCTGAGGGAAATTAGGTATCTCTAAGTGAATGGAGAAGTATATCAAGCTCATTGATTGGAAGAATAAATATTGATAGTATGGCAATTTTTTCAAACCAATCTGCAAAATCAGTGAAATTCCTATTGAAATCCTTATTTTGTAAATTAGCAAGCTGATGATAACATTTATTTAGAAAAGCAAAGGATAGCTACGGCAGTATTTTAAAAATAAGTACAAAACTGAAAGACTATCTGAATTCAAAACTTACTCGAAAACTAAATTAAATCTTACTAATAAAGTATAATATTTTCATAAAGATAAACATATAAATCAATGGAAAATAATAGAAAGTCCAGAAAAACACCAGCATGTTTTTGGTCAGCTGATTTAGGGTAAAAAGTGCCAGAAGATTCAATGAAAAGAGGTCAGCTTCTCAACAAACAATGAGGAAACAACTGGGTGTCCCAAAACATACATACATTTAGTATAAATTGAATGAACTTAGATCCTTACCTCACACCATGCACGAAAACAAAAACAAAAGCAAACAAAAATATCTAAAAATGAGCAACAGACCTATACACTCTATACAAAAACTAAAATTATAAAACTAATAGAGAAAATGCAGGAAAATTTTGCGTGGTCTTAAATTAGGCAAAGGTTACTTATACATGACATCAGATGTATAATTCACAAGAGACAACATTAAAAGTGCAACTTTATCATAATTAAAAACTGACTTCTCTGGGGCACCAGCAGCGTATGAGGGCTCCTCATTATAGTATTATCATTTTGCTGAAGACTAAAAAAGAAAAGGATATTTTCATATACTTATTGTCCATTAGATTTTTTTTTAAATAAAGTTTCTCCCTCCTTTGTAGGAACTGCTTGACTGGAGCAAGCAGTTCAAGGACTATTAGCTGATGTACGTGTCACATTTTAAGCAGAAGTATTTTAGGGAATAAGTTTTCTCTCTTTTCTTTACTCTTAGGTGTTAACTCCATCTGTTATTCTTCACTATAATTTCTCTGATTCTGTCAAAAAAGGCTTTTTTAATAGTTTGCCAAGATTTTCTAATTCTTCTCAGTAGGAATCTATTAGTCTAATTTACCTAGACCTCCTTTAATAGAAACAGAACATACAATTCGCTTTTCAACAATGTCAAGTATTTTTGTTATTTCTAAAATCAATTATCTAGACTAAAATTTTCACTTACCAACTTACATGATGTTGTGTTGGAAAAAGTTTTTTTTTTCATTTCCAAGTTTTATAATTTGGGGTCCAGGGCCACCCCCATTTTATTCATAAAATGAAATAAAATATTTTCATCATTTTAAAGTTTATAATATGTGTTAATTCTTTACAGAAAGATAGAATTAAATGAAATTTTATTTTTTAAAGATTCTATTGATTGATCAATTTATTAGAGGTCACGCAAGTGGGGAAGAGACAAAGGGAGAGGGAGAAGCAGACTCCTCACTGAGCAGGAGATCCCAGGACCCTGAGATCATGACCTGAGCCAAAGGTAGACACTTATCATCTGAGCCACCCAGGTACCCTGAATTAAATGAAATTTTAATTTATTAAGATGCAATTTTCTGATAAGTATCAGTCTAAACAAGTATTGATATTAATTTTATACCGCAGTGGCTTAGAGTGGCCTTACTGTATTACAATCATAGAATGTTACTGAACAAAAATGGGATAGATTAACTAGAGTGATCATATACATTGTTCACAAAGAAAACCTCTGAATAACTTCCAGCTATTTTTACCTTCAAAAAGACCAAATGTCATTTTTTAAAATGATGTGTAGTTGCCTAAAAGCCATTTTTAATGCAAGGAAACAAGAAGGGAGTTTTACAGACTACTGGATTAATCATTTTTAATAAGATATTATTTATGAGACTTTTATTATATTATTATTATTATTATTATTATTATTATTTTTAATGAACAGATATGTTCACACATGATTTTTTTTATTTTTTATTCATGATAGACAGAGAGAGAGGGAGGGGGGCAGAGACACAGGCAAAGGGAGAAGCAGGCTCCATGCTGGGAACCCATCGTGGGACTCTATCCCAGGACTCCTGAGCCAATGGCAGGCGCTAAACCGATGAGCTACCCAGGCATCCCCTATAAGAGATTTTTAAAAATCACATCAGTGAATGAAATAATAGCCTAATTGATTGAAATGATAGCCTAATTAACTTCTACTCTTGTTACAGCAGTTCTCATTTGATTATGCATGGTTTAAGAGTTACTTGAGTTAATTACTTGCTTTTTGTCCTTCTTTATAATTTATGTCATAAGACTATTCTGTATATATTCAATACCATGTTAAACATTCTAGATGGAAGATAATCTTCCCATCATTTGAAAGTTTAGTTTGTACTTTTATTTTAGCTTTGACTGCATAATTTAAAAGGTTATAAGAGCTAGTACAGGGATCCCTGGGTGGCGCAGTGGTTTAGCGCCTGCATTTGGCCCAGGGTGCAATCCTGGAGACCCGGGATCGAATCCCACGTCGGGCTCCCAGTGAATGGAGCCTGCTTCTCCCTCTGCCTATGTCTCTGGCTCTCTCTCTCTCTCTCTCTCTCTCTGTGACTATCATAAATAAATACAAAAAAAAATTTAAAAAAAAGAAATGAAAAAAAAGAGCTAGTACACAGAACATATTATTTAGAATAATGTTTTTACCCATTTTCTCTTTAGCACAGACTATGTTATAAATTTTGTCATTTGTTACTATAATATTTTCTTATAGTACTTCAAAAAACTATCATTTACAAATTACTAACAGATTTAATCTATTGTGAAAAAAATTTGTGTATATATATATATATATATATTTTTTTTAGTATATTTGATATAGCTTTTATCTTTGGCAACTATTCATAAAATATTTATTTGTTTTAAAAACACTTAAATAAAAAATAAAAATAATAAATAAATAAAATAAATAAATAAAAACACTTAAATATACTGGCATTTTTCAAGCCTCTAGTTTCTTTAGCTTTGAACTGTCCAATTTATGTGACCTTTGGCTAGCTTTTGAAAATATGCTCTCAACACTTAGTTCACCACTGAGTTCCAATTTGTGATACACAGAGGGAACTCTAGGTGTCCATTTATATGACAGATAGAAACGTCCTTTTTCTTTCACTGAATATCACTTTAATAACCTAATAGGGGGAATGTAGCTTTCACAATATCTTCAGAGCCTCAAAAACTCAGCTAACTCTATTGAAAATTAGAAGACTGTAGATAGCTGATTTCCCCAACTTTACTCAAATGCACAGAGTCAACTTTGTATATTACATGTATTCAGTGTACATTGCTAGCTTTTATTTTATTTTATTTTATTTTATTTTATTTTTTTAAATTTTATTTATTTATGATAGGCACACAGTGAGAGAGAGAGAAGCAGAGACATAGGTAGAGGGAGAAGCAGGCTCCATGCACCGGGAGCCCGACGTGGGATTCGATCCCGGGTCTCCAGGATCGCGCCCTGGGCCAAAGGCAGGCGCCAAACCGCTGCGCCACCCAGGGATCCCCATTGCTAGCTTTTAAAAGTGTGTATTTTTAATGTGATTTTAGATCAACTGTAACTAACCTCTTTTAAAATCTCTATTTTTTAAAATGTTTATTTTATAATCTTCTATTGAAATACAGTCAATAACTAGAGATAGTGCATTAACATATCCAAGATAATTGAGAAACAAACAGATTTATATATGCCACATCCCTCAAGAATCAACTATATTTTGAAATAACTTTTGCCAAGAAAATTTTTTTAAAACTCCACATTCCCTCCCTCATTAATGAAGTTAGTTATGTCCCCTCTTCTCCAATTTGGGCCTGTGTGCAATCACATTGGATTTAAAAATGACTCTTTCTATAATCAAGCACTTTATAGTATCAGACCTAAGGCATCTTTATGAATAAAGCATGCATGAGCAACAATGTTGGGAATTACGTGTGGTCAATATGAAGTCTTTGTAGCACTACGAGAAAGGTTCTTCCTCAGCCGTGAACTGGTGAGGTGAATAATTCAAGTGAGAATTGACATTGCTGGAGACCAAAATGCTGAAACATCTCTTGATTAGAATTATAAGAACATGAGAGATTTTTGGAGAGAGAATAAAGGTCATTTGGTCCATCAAGGCATATCCTTTTTAGTACTCCATTTCAGCAAGGATGGCATCTAATTGTTTCTTGAAGGACATCCCTGCTTTTTGCCTCAACAACTTTGCCTGCAGGCTCTTCTAAGCATTAATTATTCTCCACATGAAAAGGTACTTTCTGAAATATGTGGTGAATTTATTTTTTAATTTCCATTTATGTCTGTTTGTCCTATAATCTGTATTAAAATGGAAATAATAATTTGGGTTGACATTATCTGTGGCAGTTAAGAATTTATATGCTTCAAAACAGACAGCTCCAACTCTGTCCTTCATATTATATACCCAGATTTATGGTCCTAACAACCAGCACTGCATAGCAAACAGTGGTAGGAGTCCCAGTGAGAACATTGAATACTTTGAAAATTCATAATCCCTCAAGTATATATCTTTTCTTTGTAAAATAGAGATGGGTACTTACTAAAAATAACTGAAAAGTAAATTAATTCATTGGTGTATTCCTTATCACTTGCATATATACATATATATACATGTATTTTTATATACACATTTTTTACCCAAGATCAAATAATTATTTCATCATATTTGACTAAATATTTACAAAATATAAAACATAATCACAACTTACACAAATTTGGAAATATGCATGTAAAATACATAGTATTTTCAAGTTAACCGAAAGCAAAAAAAAAATGCTATTATTCTGTAGACACAAAGAAATCTGAAAACTCATTTTTTCTAAACAGCAACTAACACCCTTTTATTTTTTGTTTTTTGAAATGTTAGGAAGGGGAAATAATTACTTAAGCAATACACATCTCCCTTTTGTAACATTAACTAAATTGTAGAAGATCAATTATTCTGTTGCAATGACACTAGTTAACATCTTACTTAGGCCAAATGTTGTAATGAAATCTCCATGACAAAGACAGATCCAGAGTGACTGGTAATCCAGGAGAGCCAGATAGTTAAACCAATCATTGCTTGACATTACGCTGACCACAGTGATTGGTTCTAGTTGATCCATTTAGATCAATGTTCCAAAGTTTGTTCTGACTTGTGAAAAACAATTATTTGTCTTCCCTTACATATGAAGGAGGAAATACGTGGCTTCAACTGGTGTCAGCAAATTGCCAATTATAAAATAATCTAAGACATGTGAAAATGTGAAGTAGAGCCCTCCAAAAGTGGGAACTGAAGCCCTGGAGACCAATCTAAATTTCAATTTTTCAGTTACAGACCAGAGAAATTTGTTTAAACTCTTTTAGTTTAGGTGTCAGGGATCCCTGGGTGGCGCAGAGGTTTGGCACCTGCCTTTGGCCCAGGGCGCGATCCTGGTGACCTGGGATCGAATCCCACGTCAGGCTCCCGGTGCATGGAGCCTGCTTCTCCCTCTGCCTGTGTATCTGCCTCTCTCTCTCAGTCTGTGACTATCATAAATAAATAAAAAAAAAATAAAAAAAAATAAACTCTTTTAGTTTAGGTGTCATTAACTGCAAATGAAAGCATTCAAACTGGTAATCTAAATTTCATTTTTAACATAAAATATATCGTTTTTGTGTTTATATAATGTTTATGTGCTTCACATCTGTGTGAGTCTAGATATTCATAGTTATGTCATAAACTATTTTTAAGGATCATGATAAAATTATGAATAATTAAGATACTCCAATTGCAACAGTTTAAAGGTAGGCAACACACACACACACACACACACACACACACACACACACACATAGATATATGCTGGAAAAGAGGTAGATGGACTAAGGAGCCTATGAACATGGTCTACTGGCTGGTCCTGGCAGCATACCTACCTCAACAGTAGCTAGTAGAAACATCAAATCTAATTAAAACTCCCCCCCCCTCACTTTTTCAGTTATTACAGTATGGTCAATACCAGCACAGTAACCCAAAATAAACTTATCCACGGGATTGACCATTCTTTACAATATCCTGAAATAGAATGTCAGTTTAGACTTCTCACTTACATGTTACTTCTGAAAAAAAAAGGACATAGGTGAAGAAAAATATTCTTTTACTATTATTATTGCTTTCAGGGCCCTTGTCATTAGTTTTTATTGTCACAAAAGTAGAAGAAAGTTTCATATGATCATGAGAGATAGTTTAATCACAAAGGAAGAGGAAAGTTATGACAAGAGAAGTCTTTTTCTTTTATCACAAGAGCAGCAGGAGTCTCCCTTTATCCTGAGAAAAGTGAATCTCTTTTCCCATTTCTCTTTTTGAAACACCTTTTGGAATAGAGGATCATAAATTTTAGGAAGGAAGAATTGATTCTGAGGCAATTTAGAATTTTTAGGCTTATTTTCTAATTTGAAAAAGTTGTTTAACTTCTAAGATTGCTTTTTCAACTATAAAAATCATCCTAATGTATTAAACCCTAATGGCCAAGGAATTAGAAAACTTAAAATAGAAAAATATAGTGATTCATAAATTTGTTGATTCATTCCTGTGATTCCTTGAGTTCTGCAGAACATTCTATGGGCACTTGGTTACTGGAGATAAGACAATATAAAATTAAAGTATGCAATATGTGCAATGTAAGACAAGGTGAGACTTTAGAGTAAGAAGAACTCTTGAAATTTAGTCAACAGTCATTAGATTGAAATGACAAGTGAAAATTGACTTTTTAGTGGGTAAACTATACATTTCTTATCACACTATGTACACACTGTTCAAACTATCCTACTTCTGATTAATTTTATATTACCCATCAATTATGACTTTATTTGTAGTTAACAAAAAATGGTAAGTAGTAATAGGACTGCTTGAGGACATTCTCAAACTTATATATTCCTTTTTATGACAAATTATACTATTTTTCTAAATCATTTTAGTAATAGAAAAACTGAATTCAATACATTTTCACCATGCCAACTATTCAAATACACAGTTGAATTGATCTTGCATTTTCAAAATAGTTTAAATAAATTTTTGCTATAGTAATGAAGCATAGAGTAGAAATAAACATGCACACTTCTAAAGATTTAAATATTACATATATTATTCAGCCATTTTTCAATGGCTAGCAATTTCATATAGTTAATAAACACCTATTAGCTATATTAACATAGTTAATAGAAAGACTTTTTTTTTGCTAATATGTTTGGAAAAGCCAAAAGTCATGAGTATGATTAGAAAATTATATGAATCCTTGCTTTGAATAATTCAATCTAAACAACTGATTTATATTATTTGAAGTAAATGAAGATATGCTTGCCCTTTAGGTGTTAATTATTTCAGCAAAACTATAAATTCTTGATTTACAATGAAGCGTAAAGATTACTGTTCTAACATGAGCTTCATGCTTACCACATACCACAGTTACTCGAATAAATGACACCAGATTTCTTTTTTTTTATTTTTTTGACACCAGATTTCTAAAGCAAATAATTCCCTGTGAGTAAATTGCACTTTGGCTTGACACTGCCTCCCACAGAAGCGGGTATATCTCTTGCCAGTCTCTTCCTTCCCCATGATCTATCCGTTTTCAACAAACACATTTAACAGCTGTGGATACAAACAAGGCACATTTGGCAAAAGTAGGAACCAGATGCCAAAATCTGAATGTATGTTCTATTCAAAGCATCTGGCCCTGTTGCTAACTCCTTGGTGTCACCGCTGTCGGCTCCCTCTCTTAATCATCTACTGGCAGGCAACAGAGGCGCATCTGGAGATATTGTCGAGGTGATGTAGCTGTGCTCTGGCTACCTTGTGAGTTGTAACCATTTTGAGGTAGCTTCCTATTTCTAAGAATGTTTTGAAAAAACTATTATGAAATATGTTATACATTATGACATATATTTATATTTTTATACTATATGAAATACACACACACACACACACACACACACACACACATACTGTTATGAAACACTAAAAGAGCTCATTGAAAATAAAAATCCCAAATTTAAGACTTTCAAATTTCTGCCTGGGAGCAAGACACTGTTATCTGAAATAGTTAAAACACATCCTTACAAAGTATGTGTGAACAAATGTAAGGTACAAATTAATAGTGAAATCTGCATGATAAATGACTTTAGCTACCTAGGCAGAGGATTTGTTGTAGCTCAGATTCTCTTACGCCTGAGGCTAGCTTGCATGTGTGGAGTTTATTTGGAATTTGAGCACAGAGAGCAGAAGGGAGGAACAAAGTAGTGAGGTGAGGTGGGAAGGGGCAGGTAGTTCAAAAGGGAAGTAGTAAATCCAACAGTAAGGTAGGCATCTCTTGATTTTTGCTGGATCCCATGGTACACACTCTGGGGACGCTCCTGAAATATTTTTTTCAGAGATACATATCTGAGGGAGGAAAAGGGGAAACATTGATTTTTATTCCCCCATCTGAGAATTATTTCCTGCTTTCCTGTGCCACTTAGAAATTTTGGAGTTGTGCATGTGAGAATGTTGACTAGATTACTGTGGTCTCCTCATTGTGTGTAAGAGAAGAAAGGAGTATTTCACATGGCACGAGCTTGTGTCAAGGCATTGTTAAATTACACCCAAAGTTGCTGGATTCTGGAATCTAAGGTGGAACTTATGAGATTTGAGTTGGTAAATAAGCAGTAACAAATACACAGCTACTATTTCCTTAGCTTTCTACATACATTGTCACATTAATGTTCACAATAACTCTAAAAGTAGATATTCTTATCATTATGCTTCTATTTTATAGTTGAAACTAAGGATGTAGAAAAGTAAGGCAGTTTTCCCAGGATCATTCAGATAGAGAGGCCCAAAACTAGAATTTGACCTTTTTCTGGATGCTGTACAAGATTCAGTCCCTGTTAACAGAGGCTCTTATCTACCAGTGACTTAAAGATCTGTTCCTCAGCACAGATGGAATGCTTTGTTCATTCCAGGTGATAGAAGGTCTGCCAGAGTTGCTACACTTGAAAATTACTCCCTAATGCTGACTCCCTAATGCTCATGCCTCATTCTCATCTATCACCCCTGCTCAGTTGACCTTCATTTTTTTAAACAAGATTTTATTTATTTTTTGAGAGAGAGAGAGAGAGAGAGAGAGAGAGCGAGCAGGGAGAGGGGCAGAAGGAGAGGGAGAGAATCCCAGGCAGACTGTACTGAGTGCAGAGCCTAGGCAGGGCTTGACTTTCCCAGGACTCTGAGGTCATGACCTGAGCCAAAAGTAAGAGTCAGACACTTACCCAACTGAGTCATCCAGGTGCCCATTAGGTGACCTTCCTATAGTGTCTCCTAGCTCCTCCCTCTGCCCCTAGGCCCTGACCCATTCACATAGTCACTTTCTTAGGGTTCTCAAAAAAGAATTGATAAATAAATCATAGCAAAACCTAACCAAACATATTAAATATGTTTTTTTTCTTTCAACAGTATTGAAATAACCATTTATTCTTCAAAGGAATTATGGGTGCTGTTCAGTCACTGGAAAAGGAAAACTGAAGAAAAATAGACCAAGAAAAGGAACTAAATCATCTATATTACAACCTACCATCATTTTATGTGTAGAAGAATAACCAATTTCTACAAACTATCCCTTTATGGTTTTGTTAAATTTAAGGTCAGAAGCAAGAAAATAATATGAGTGAATTAAATGTGCATTGGTTAACATAGATAATTTAAAATAAAATGCAGATATACACAGAAGTATATGGAAGACAACAGTTATTTTGAGTCTTACCTAGAGGAAAAAGAGTTTGCATTTCATAGGCAGAAGTGAAATCAATCTAAGTCCTCAAAGAGGAGTATGGGAGTATATAGCATTTGAAAAAGAAAATCTTTGGGCATCCCTGGTGGCCCAGCGGTTTAGCCCTGCCTTAAGCCCAGGGCATGATTCTGGAGACCTGGGATTGAGTCCCACATCAGGCTCCCTGCATGGAGCCTGCTTCTCCCTCTGCCTGTGTCTCTGCTTCTCTCTCTCTCTCTCTCTCACTCCCTCTCTCTGTGTGTGTGTCTCTCATGAATAAATAAATAAAATCTTAAAAAAAAAGAAAAGAAAATCCTAATAGCTATGTTAAGGTCTGGTGTGAATCGAAAAATCAAATTACTAAAATAAAAGAAATAAAATAGCTGATTTCTATAAAGTGAAATATGAGTTGGTAAGGGATCCAGATTTATTAAGGACAAAATTACCAAGATTTATTGATGGGAAAAGTTATGAAATACATGTATATATGTGACTCTAAGTCACATATTAGAGCATCAAGATTTACTTATAGCGATAGAGACATTAGATAGGACTGACAATTTCTAGGAAAATACATGATGGATGCTACTTTATTAAGAGAAAGAAAAAAGAGACTAGAAATGGCTGATCCCGGTAGAAAAATAAATATAAAAAGAGTTTTATTTTTTTATTTTTATTTTTTTTTATAAAAAGAGTTTTAGATAGAATGTTGATCATACTACAAGCCTTCAAATGTTTTTCTAGTTAACAACTAAAGGGGAAAAGGTAGTAATGAATGAGACATAAGGTTGCCAGAAATTGAATAGGAGAATCGGGGACATTATCAATATAGAAAAAATAGTGGTGTTGGCATCCAGTCCTGCCAAAAATCCCCCCAAAATATGGGAAAAAAATCCTTAGTGTGAAGTAATTTATATCACAGAATGATTCCAGTGACAAAGAAAGAGCACCAAAATTTAAGAGATGAGGCAGGCATATAGACAAATGCAATGGAATGCTATATCAAGTTAATCTTACATTAACCAGGAAATATGATTCATCTTTAAATCTCTCAAAGTTCATTGTAGTCATAGTTGAATACAGAAAATTATTAGGTATAGTAAAATGTTTTTACTGAAACATTATAAAGTGAGCAAAATAAATGAAATATCTACTGTACTTCTGAAGGATGACCATGAAATTTTAATGCACTATAAGATTAATAATATAGCTCAATAAGATTGATATATTAAAATATATAATCTATTAATACTTAAGGAATTATAGTAGTATTTTTTAAAATTTATTATTTATTCATGAGGGACACAGAGAGAGAAGCAGAGACATTGGCAGAGGGAGAAGTATGCTCCCGATGAGGAGCCCAATGTGGGATGCAATCCCAGAACCCCGGGATCACAGCCTAAGCCAGAGGCAGATATCTAACCACTGAGATACCCAGGTTCCCCAAGGAATTTTAGTAGTTTGTCAGATAAACATGCAAGTCCTTTAGTTGTAGACTTCAAAATTTTATCTTCTACACCAATGAATATAAGATACATAATTATGTACGTAGTCCATTTTGCTAAGTAACATGACTACATGCATTTGAATAGATTTTTATCTAGTGAAAGAACTAACAGCATGACAGCTATTCACTGCCTCCTATGAATTGGAAAAACGGTATTGATCGTCTAAGACATGCATTTTTATTGTTGTTCAGTCAGAACTTGAAATATACTAAGAATTCCAGGACTCTGAGAAGTATTATGAGAAGGCAGAATATATTATTTTAACATTTGAAGCAAGTAATAAAAATGTCTATTCTAAACTGACATTCAAGTTTATTAATATATTAATAAGGGCAGCAATATGTTGTCATTTTTCCTTAGAGTCATGAGGAATTATTTCAAATATGAAGCTACATATTATTGATTGAGAAACTTAATATATAAAAATTAAAGATGTCACATGTAAAAAATAAGATGTTCATCAGTTCAAACCAAAATCTCTTTAATATGGTTAAAATTTTATTTTACTAATCATGTATGTAATATGCTTAAGAAGCATGGCATTCAGAACTATATATGTTAAATACTTCACTTAAGAATTTTATTATGAGGGCAGCTCTGGTGGCTCAGCGGTTTAGTGCCGCCTTCAGCCCAAGGCATGATCCTGGAGACCCGGGATCAAGTCCCACGTCGGGCTCCCCGCATGGAGCCTGCTTCTCCCTCTGCCTATGTCTCTGCCTCTCTCTCTCTATTATGTCTCCCATGAATAAATAAATAAAATCTTTAAAAAAAAAGAATTTGATTATGAGGGACAACTGGGTGGCATAGTGGTTGAGCATCTGCCTTCAGCCTAGGGCATGATCCTGGGGTTCCAGGATCAAGTCCCGCATTGGGCTCCCTGCATGGAGTCTGCTTCTCTTTCTACCTGTGTCTCTGCCTCTCTCTCTCTCTCTCTCTCTCTCATGAATAAATAAATAAAATATTTTTTTTAATTTTTTTTTTATTTATGATAGTCACAGAGAGAGAGAGAGGCAGAGACACAGGCGGAGGGAGAAGCAGGCTCCATGCACCGGGGGCCTGATGTGGGATTCGATCCCAGGTCTCCAGGATCGTGCCCTGGGCCAAAGGCAGGCGCCAAACCGCTGCGCCACCCAGGGATCCCCTAAATAAAATATTTTAAAAAAGAATTTAATTATGACCATGAATGCCTTTTTATTTTAAAAGGTAAAGTTATTTTAACACACGCAATAGAGCAATGTCCATTCTTTGAATCATTTTTTGTTTTTGTATTTTAATGATATAGGTGGTTGCAAGCAATATTTTTGCAATTTTAAAATTGTAAACTTTTACTTTATGAATACTAAATGGCCAAGAACTAAACATGAAGAGATGAAAAAAAGAGCAGCAGATGGGGAGGATGTGAAGCCAACCATACTTAAGAAGCCGAAACCAATTAGAAAGGTATCACTGAAAGCTATTCTACACAGCCGACCTAAAATGGAGAGCAAGTATAATAATAAAATGCCATGGTTGATAGCTCGTAAGGCCTGTGGAATGTCAAGAAGCAGTACGAGTGCAATGTTAGCACCTTAATAAGCAATTTATGAGTAATTCAATGCAAGACTGTTTCTGTTTTTGGAAATGAAAATAATCGATCGAAACAAGAAAAGTCAAATCGAAATGAAAATAATCGAATCGAAATGAAAATAATCGAATCGAAAAGAAACGAATTGAATTGAATCGAATAATATCAAATCGAATCGAAAATAATCAAATTGAATTGGAAAAAATCGAAACGAATATAATCAAATAGAAACAAAAATAATCAAATTGAAACGACAAAAGTCAAATCGAAATGAAAATAATCGAATCGTGGGGATCCCTGGGTGGCGCAGCGGTTTGGCGCCTGCCTTTGGCCCAGGGCGCGATCCTGGAGACCCGGGATCGAATCCCACATCAGGCTCCCGGTGCATGGAGCCTGCTTCTCCCTCCGCCTGTGTCTCTGCCTCTCTCTCTCTCTCTGTGACTATCATAAATAAATAAAAAAAAAAATTAAAAAAAAAAAGAAAATAATCGAATCGAAAGGAAAATAATCAAATCGAAAAGAAACGAATTGAATCGAATCAAAAAAAATCAAATCGAATCGAAATTAATCAAATTGAAACGAGAGAAATCAAATCGAATCAAAAATAATCGAATCGAATCAAAAATACACAAATCGAAATGAAAATAATCGAATCGAATTGAAAAAATTCGAATTGAAAAGAAACGAATTGAATTGAATAGAATAAAATCAAATATAATAGAAAATAAACAAATCGAAATGAAAATAATCAATCGAAAGGAAAATAAATGAATCGAAACGAAAAAAAATCAAGTAGAAGTGAAAAAAATCGAAACGAATTGAAAATAATCAAATCGTATCAAAAATAAATCGAAACGAAAATAATCAAATAGAAACAAAAATAATCAAATCGAATCGAAAATATTCTAATAGAAATGAAAATAATCTAATCAAATCGAAAATACTTGAATTGAAATGAAAATAATCGAATCCAAATGAAAAAAATCGAATCAAAACGAAATAATGGAATCGAAAAGAAAAAAATCGATCAAATAGCATCAAATCGAAAAAATCGAATCGAATCGAATTGAAAAAATAGAATTGAAACGAAAATAAACGAATCAAAACAATAATAATCGAATCAAAACGAAAATAAATGAATCGAAACGAAAAGAATCATGTAGAAGCGAAAAAAATCAAATCGAATGGAAAATAATCAAATTGAATCGAAATTAACCGAATCGAATCAAAAATAAACAAATAGAAACGAAAATAATCGAATCGAAATGAGAAAAGTCAAATCGAAATGAAAATAATTGAATCGAAAAGAAACAAATTGAATTGAATCGAATAATATCAAATCGAATCGAAATAATCAAACCGAATTGACAATAATCAAATCGAAATGACAAAAATCAAATCAAATCGAAAATAATTGAATCGAATAGAAAATAAAGAAATCTAACTGAAAATAATCGAATCAAATCGAAAAAATTCTAATCGAAAAGAAACGAATTGAATCGAATTGAAAAAAATCAAATAGAATTGAAAATAATCAAATCGAAACGAATGTAATCCATCGAAACGAAAATAATTGAATTGAAACCAAAATAATCAAATGGACATGAAAATAATCAATTCGAAAATAAATCGAAACTAAAATAATCAAATCGAATCGAAAATAATCAAATCGAATACAAAATAATCGAATTGAAACGAAAATATTTGAATCGAAACCAAAATAATCAAATCGACATGAAAATAATCGAATCGAATTGAAAATAAATCGAAACTAAAATAATCGAATTGAATCGAAAATAATCAAACCGAATAGAAAATAATCGAATCGAAATGAAAAAAATCAAGAAGCGAAAATAATTGAATCGAAACCAAAATAATTAAATCGACATTAAAATAATCGAATTGAATCGAAAATAATCGAATCGAAATGAAAATAATCGAATCGAAATGAAAATAATCGAATCAAAACATAAATAATCAAATCGAAATGAAAATAAACGAATCGATTAAAAAAATCGAATTGAAACGAAAATAATCGAATCAAATCGAAAATAATTGAGTCGAAACGAAAATAATTGAGTCGAAACAAAAATAATCCAATCGAAATGAAAATAATCGAATTGAAACGAAAATAATCAAATGGAATAAAAAGAATACAATCAAAAGAAAAATAATCAAAAAAAAAATAATCAAATCGAAATGAAAAAAATGGAATCGAATCGAATCGAATTGAATCAAAGAAAATCAAATCGCATCAAATCGATAAATATCAAATGGAATGGAATTGAACTGAAACGAAAATAATCGAATCGAAACGAGGATAATTGAATCGAAAAAAAACGTAATTGAAACGAAAATAATCGAATCGAAACCAAAATAATCAATCAAAATGAAAATAATTGAATCGAATCGAAAATAATCACATCAAAATGAAAAGAATCGAATCGAATAGAAAATAATCACATCGAAACGAAAATAATAGGATAGAATCAAAAGTAATCAAATCGAATCAAAAATAATCGAATCGAAATGAAAATAATCGAATCGAAACAAAAATAATTAATCGAAACGGAAATAATCAAATTGAAACGAAACAAATCGAATCGAAACAGAAAAAATCAAATCGAAACAAAAAAATCGAATCGAAAAAAAATCGAATTGAATAGCATTGAATCGGAAAAAAATGAATCGAAACGAAAATAAATAATCGAAACAATAATAATCGAATCGAAACGAAAATAAATGAATCAAAACGAAAATAAAAGTAGAAGCGAAAAAATCGAAATGAATCAAAAATAATCAAATCGTATCGAAAATAATCAAATCGAATAAAAAATAATCAAATAGAAACGAAAATAATCGAATCGAAACGATAAAAGTCAAATCAAAATGAAAATAATCGAACTGAAATGAAAATGATCAAATCGAAAAGAAAAAAATTGAATCGAATCGAAAAAAATCAATTCGAATTGAAAAAAATCAAATCGAAACGCGAAAAATCGAATTGAATCGAAAATAATCGAATCGAATCGAAAATAAAGAAATCGAAATGAAAATAATCGAATCGAATCGAAAAAATTTGAATCGAAAAGAAACGAATTGAATCGAATCGAAAAAAATCAAATCGAATCGAAAAAAATCAAATCGAATAGAAAATAATCGAATCGAAACGAAAATAATCAATTGAAATGAAAATAATCGAATCGAAACCAAAATAATCAAATCGAGATGAAAATAATCTAATTGAAATGAAAATAATCAAATCGAAACTAAAATAATCGAATCAAATCGAAAAAAATCAAATCGAATCGAAATGAAAAAAATCAAGTAGAAGCGAAAATAATTAAATGGAATCAAAAATAATCGAATCGATATGAAAATAATCAAATCAAAACGAAAATACTCAAATCGAAACAAAAAAATCGAATCGAAACGAAAAAATCGAATCGAAACAAAAATAGTCGAATCGAAACGAAAATAATTGAATCGAAATGAAAATAATCGAATCAAAATGAAAAATATCAAATCGAATCGAAAAAGTTCGAATCGAAAAGAAACGCATTGAATCGAATCAAAAACAATCAAATCGAATCGAAAATAATCAAATCGAAACGAGAAAAATCTAATCGAATCGAAAATAGTCGAATCGAATCGAAAAACAAATCAAAATGAAAATAATCGAATGGAATCGAAAAAATTTGAATCGAAAAGAAACAAATTGAAATGAATTGAAAAAAATCAACTCGAATCAAAAATAATCAAATTGAAACGAAAATAATCGAAAAGAAAATAATCGAATCGAAACCAAAATAATCAAATCAACATGAAAATAATCAAATCGAAAATAATCAAATCGAATAGAAAATAATCGAATCGAAACAAAAATAATCAATCTAAAGGAAAATAAATCGAAACCAAAATAATCGAATCGAATCGAAAATAATCGAATCGAATCGAAAATAACCAAATCGAAACTAAAATAATCGAATCGAATCGAAAATGATCAAATCGAATAGAAAATAATCGAATCGAAACAAAAATAATCGAATTGAAACCAAAATAATCGAATCAAATCGAAAATAATTGAGTCGAATTGAAAATAATCAAATAGACACGAAAATAATCGAATCGAATCGAAAAAAATCAACTCGAATAGAAAATAATCAAATTGAAACAAAAATAATCAATCGAAAAGAAAATAATCGAATCGAAACCAAAATAATCAAATCGACATGAAAAAAATCAAATCGAATCGAAAATAATCAAAGCAAATCGAAAATAATCAAATCGAAACTAAAATCGAATCGTATTAGAAAATAATCAAATTGAATCGAAAATAATGAAATCGAAACAAAAATAATCAAATCGAATCGAAAATAATCAAATCAAATCGAAAATAATCAATCGAAACGAAAATAATCGAAACGAAACCAAAATAATCAAATCGACATGAAAATAATGGAATCGAATCGAAAGTAATCAAATAGAAACTTAAATAATCGAATCGAATAGAAAATGATCAAATCGAATAGAAAAGAATCAATCCAAACGAAAATAATCGAAAATGCCCCCGCCACTGTAGCTTCCTCCTGGGGCCTCATGGGGTGAACAACCCCCACCGAGCCCTGCACCAGGCAGGGGCAGAGCAGCTCCCCCAAGTGCTAAAACCTGAGAATCAGCACAGCAGGCCCCTCCCCCAGAAGACCAGCTAGACGGACCAGTTCCAAGGGAAG
>NW_024571198.1:0-19834 GCF_018345385.1 Vulpes lagopus | reverse complement strand
CTGCTAGACACTTTGATGGGAGCTAGGACCGAGCTACACTCTCATTGAACAAGGACGTTTGCAATGTCTGCATTGAGATCAGATACACCTGAGGAGAATCCTGTCACTTCCACATGCTCTTCACACAACCTCTTCCGGCACCTAACATAAGGATGCTGGGACCTACGTCTACGGGCAGTCAGAATGCGGGAGGGTCCTGCCCTGAACTCAGCTCGCACAAGGAAGCACGCCTACAAGCCAGCTTTCAACTAGCTGCGTTCCTCGGGCACTGAGAACGTAACAGTGTTCTAAGCCAGGAGGTACCCAGAATACCACTCCACTGCAGCTGGAGACACCCTCCAGGTCTGCTTATTCCACTTGCGTCTCACAAGCCTCTGACAAACGGCTGTGGTGCAGATGTTGGAAACTCTTTCTGCAGGCAGTGTGCAACTGTGAGGGACTGAGGGTGAGCTCAACTCTCCGAAGTAAGTTGCTTTCGGACAAGGCGTTCAGCTAGCTTCTCTCGTATGGCACTTAGGATGTCGCACCTGGCTCACACAGGAAATACTAGGAAATCGCTGGGTTGAGCTTGGATGCACTAGTCTTGTGGGCCGGGACTTTCCACTTACCTCTCACAACACTTCAGGCACGCATCGGGGCTAGGCCTGTTAGGAGCGCGGTGTACGTGCAGGCAGGATGTGGGAGGGACAGTCCATAAGCCCAACTCTCGGAAGTGTGTATGCTTTGCAGGCAGATGTCTGCTAGACACTTTGATGGGAGCTAGGACCGAGCTACACTCTCATTGAACAAGGACGTTTGCAATGTCTGCATTGAGATCAGATACACCTGAGGAGAATCCTGTCACTTCCACATGCTCTTCACACAACCTCTTCCGGCACCTAACATAAGGATGCTGGGACCTACGTCTACGGGCAGTCAGAATGCGGGAGGGTCCTGCCCTGAACTCAGCTCGCACAAGGAAGCACGCCTACAAGCCAGCTTTCAACTAGCTGCGTTCCTCGGGCACTGAGAACGTAACAGTGTTCTAAGCCAGGAGGTACCCAGAATACCACTCCACTGCAGCTGGAGACACCCTCCAGGTCTGCTTATTCCACTTGCGTCTCACAAGCCTCTGACAAACGGCTGTGGTGCAGATGTTGGAAACTCTTTCTGCAGGCAGTGTGCAACTGTGAGGGACTGAGGGTGAGCTCAACTCTCCGAAGTAAGTTGCTTTCGGACAAGGCGTTCAGCTAGCTTCTCTCGTATGGCACTTAGGATGTAGCACCTGGCTCACACAGGAAATACTAGGAAATCGCTGGGTTGAGCTTGGATGCACTAGTCTTGTGGGCCGGGACTTTCCACTTACCTCTCACAACACTTCAGGCACGCATCGGGGCTAGGCCTGTTAGGAGCGCGGTGTACGTGCAGGCAGGATGTGGGAGGGACAGTCCATAAGCCCAACTCTCGGAAGTGTGTATGCTTTGCAGGCAGATGTCTGCTAGACACTTTGATGGGAGCTAGGACCGAGCTACACTCTCATTGAACAAGGACGTTTGCAATGTCTGCATTGAGATCAGATACACCTGAGGAGAATCCTGTCACTTCCACATGCTCTTCACACAACCTCTTCCGGCACCTAACATAAGGATGCTGGGACCTACGTCTACGGGCAGTCAGAATGCGGGAGGGTCCTGCCCTGAACTCAGCTCGCACAAGGAAGCACGCCTACAAGCCAGCTTTCAACTAGCTGCGTTCCTCGGGCACTGAGAACGTAACAGTGTTCTAAGCCAGGAGGTACCCAGAATACCACTCCACTGCAGCTGGAGACACCCTCCAGGTCTGCTTATTCCACTTGCGTCTCACAAGCCTCTGACAAACGGCTGTGGTGCAGATGTTGGAAACTCTTTCTGCAGGCAGTGTGCAACTGTGAGGGACTGAGGGTGAGCTCAACTCTCCGAAGTAAGTTGCTTTCGGACAAGGCGTTCAGCTAGCTTCTCTCGTATGGCACTTAGGATGTCGCACCTGGCTCACACAGGAAATACTAGGAAATCGCTGGGTTGAGCTTGGATGCACTAGTCTTGTGGGCCGGGACTTTCCACTTACCTCTCACAACACTTCAGGCACGCATCGGGGCTAGGCCTGTTAGGAGCGCGGTGTACGTGCAGGCAGGATGTGGGAGGGACAGTCCATAAGCCCAACTCTCGGAAGTGTGTATGCTTTGCAGGCAGATGTCTGCTAGACACTTTGATGGGAGCTAGGACCGAGCTACACTCTCATTGAACAAGGACGTTTGCAATGTCTGCATTGAGATCAGATACACCTGAGGAGAATCCTGTCACTTCCACATGCTCTTCACACAACCTCTTCCGGCACCTAACATAAGGATGCTGGGACCTACGTCTACGGGCAGTCAGAATGCGGGAGGGTCCTGCCCTGAACTCAGCTCGCACAAGGAAGCACGCCTACAAGCCAGCTTTCAACTAGCTGCGTTCCTCGGGCACTGAGAACGTAACAGTGTTCTAAGCCAGGAGGTACCCAGAATACCACTCCACTGCAGCTGGAGACACCCTCCAGGTCTGCTTATTCCACTTGCGTCTCACAAGCCTCTGACAAACGGCTGTGGTGCAGATGTTGGAAACTCTTTCTGCAGGCAGTGTGCAACTGTGAGGGACTGAGGGTGAGCTCAACTCTCCGAAGTAAGTTGCTTTCGGACAAGGCGTTCAGCTAGCTTCTCTCGTATGGCACTTAGGATGTCGCACCTGGCTCACACAGGAAATACTAGGAAATCGCTGGGTTGAGCTTGGATGCACTAGTCTTGTGGGCCGGGACTTTCCACTTACCTCTCACAACACTTCAGGCACGCATCGGGGCTAGGCCTGTTAGGAGCGCGGTGTACGTGCAGGCAGGATGTGGGAGGGACAGTCCATAAGCCCAACTCTCGGAAGTGTGTATGCTTTGCAGGCAGATGTCTGCTAGACACTTTGATGGGAGCTAGGACCGAGCTACACTCTCATTGAACAAGGACGTTTGCAATGTCTGCATTGAGATCAGATACACCTGAGGAGAATCCTGTCACTTCCACATGCTCTTCACACAACCTCTTCCGGCACCTAACATAAGGATGCTGGGACCTACGTCTACGGGCAGTCAGAATGCGGGAGGGTCCTGCCCTGAACTCAGCTCGCACAAGGAAGCACGCCTACAAGCCAGCTTTCAACTAGCTGCGTTCCTCGGGCACTGAGAACGTAACAGTGTTCTAAGCCAGGAGGTACCCAGAATACCACTCCACTGCAGCTGGAGACACCCTCCAGGTCTGCTTATTCCACTTGCGTCTCACAAGCCTCTGACAAACGGCTGTGGTGCAGATGTTGGAAACTCTTTCTGCAGGCAGTGTGCAACTGTGAGGGACTGAGGGTGAGCTCAACTCTCCGAAGTAAGTTGCTTTCGGACAAGGCGTTCAGCTAGCTTCTCTCGTATGGCACTTAGGATGTAGCACCTGGCTCACACAGGAAATACTAGGAAATCGCTGGGTTGAGCTTGGATGCACTAGTCTTGTGGGCCGGGACTTTCCACTTACCTCTCACAACACTTCAGGCACGCATCGGGGCTAGGCCTGTTAGGAGCGCGGTGTACGTGCAGGCAGGATGTGGGAGGGACAGTCCATAAGCCCAACTCTCGGAAGTGTGTATGCTTTGCAGGCAGATGTCTGCTAGACACTTTGATGGGAGCTAGGACCGAGCTACACTCTCATTGAACAAGGACGTTTGCAATGTCTGCATTGAGATCAGATACACCTGAGGAGAATCCTGTCACTTCCACATGCTCTTCACACAACCTCTTCCGGCACCTAACATAAGGATGCTGGGACCTACGTCTACGGGCAGTCAGAATGCGGGAGGGTCCTGCCCTGAACTCAGCTCGCACAAGGAAGCACGCCTACAAGCCAGCTTTCAACTAGCTGCGTTCCTCGGGCACTGAGAACGTAACAGTGTTCTAAGCCAGGAGGTACCCAGAATACCACTCCACTGCAGCTGGAGACACCCTCCAGGTCTGCTTATTCCACTTGCGTCTCACAAGCCTCTGACAAACGGCTGTGGTGCAGATGTTGGAAACTCTTTCTGCAGGCAGTGTGCAACTGTGAGGGACTGAGGGTGAGCTCAACTCTCCGAAGTAAGTTGCTTTCGGACAAGGCGTTCAGCTAGCTTCTCTCGTATGGCACTTAGGATGTCGCACCTGGCTCACACAGGAAATACTAGGAAATCGCTGGGTTGAGCTTGGATGCACTAGTCTTGTGGGCCGGGACTTTCCACTTACCTCTCACAACACTTCAGGCACGCATCGGGGCTAGGCCTGTTAGGAGCGCGGTGTACGTGCAGGCAGGATGTGGGAGGGACAGTCCATAAGCCCAACTCTCGGAAGTGTGTATGCTTTGCAGGCAGATGTCTGCTAGACACTTTGATGGGAGCTAGGACCGAGCTACACTCTCATTGAACAAGGACGTTTGCAATGTCTGCATTGAGATCAGATACACCTGAGGAGAATCCTGTCACTTCCACATGCTCTTCACACAACCTCTTCCGGCACCTAACATAAGGATGCTGGGACCTACGTCTACGGGCAGTCAGAATGCGGGAGGGTCCTGCCCTGAACTCAGCTCGCACAAGGAAGCACGCCTACAAGCCAGCTTTCAACTAGCTGCGTTCCTCGGGCACTGAGAACGTAACAGTGTTCTAAGCCAGGAGGTACCCAGAATACCACTCCACTGCAGCTGGAGACACCCTCCAGGTCTGCTTATTCCACTTGCGTCTCACAAGCCTCTGACAAACGGCTGTGGTGCAGATGTTGGAAACTCTTTCTGCAGGCAGTGTGCAACTGTGAGGGACTGAGGGTGAGCTCAACTCTCCGAAGTAAGTTGCTTTCGGACAAGGCGTTCAGCTAGCTTCTCTCGTATGGCACTTAGGATGTAGCACCTGGCTCACACAGGAAATACTAGGAAATCGCTGGGTTGAGCTTGGATGCACTAGTCTTGTGGGCCGGGACTTTCCACTTACCTCTCACAACACTTCAGGCACGCATCGGGGCTAGGCCTGTTAGGAGCGCGGTGTACGTGCAGGCAGGATGTGGGAGGGACAGTCCATAAGCCCAACTCTCGGAAGTGTGTATGCTTTGCAGGCAGATGTCTGCTAGACACTTTGATGGGAGCTAGGCCGGAGATACACTCTCATTGAACAAGGACGTTTGCAATGTCTGCATTGAGATCAGATACACCTGAGGAGAATCCTGTCACTTCCACATGCTCTTCACACAACCTCTTCCGGCACCTAACATAAGGATGCTGGGACCTACGTCTACGGGCAGTCAGAATGCGGGAGGGTCCTGCCCTGAACTCAGCTCGCACAAGGAAGCACGCCTACAAGCCTGCGTTCACCTAGCTGCGTTCCTCGGGCACTGAGAACCTAACAGTTTTCTAAGCCAGGAGGTACACAGAATACCAATCCACTGCAGCTGAAGACACCCTCCATGTCTTCTTATTCCACTTGCGTCTCACAAGCCTCTGACAAACTGCTGTGGTGCAGATGTTGGAAACTCTTTCTGCTGGCAGTGTGCAACTGTGAGGGACTGAGAGTGAGCTCAACTCTCCGAAGTAAGTTGCTTTCTGACAAGGCGTTCAGCTAGCTTCTCTCGTATGGCACTTAGGATGTCGCACCTGGCTCACACAGGAAATACTAGGAAATCGCTGGGTTGAGCTTGGATGCACTAGTCTTGTGGGCCGGGACTTTCCACTTACCTCTCACAACACTTCAGGCACGCATCGGGGCTAGGCCTGTTAGGAGCGCGGTGTACGTGCAGGCAGGATGTGGGAGGGACAGTCCATAAGCCCAACTCTCGGAAGTGTGTATGCTTTGCAGGCAGATGTCTGCTAGACACTTTGATGGGAGCTAGGACCGAGCTACACTCTCATTGAACAAGGACGTTTGCAATGTCTGCATTGAGATCAGATACACCTGAGGAGAATCCTGTCACTTCCACATGCTCTTCACACAACCTCTTCCGGCACCTAACATAAGGATGCTGGGACCTACGTCTACGGGCAGTCAGAATGCGGGAGGGTCCTGCCCTGAACTCAGCTCGCACAAGGAAGCACGCCTACAAGCCAGCTTTCAACTAGCTGCGTTCCTCGGGCACTGAGAACGTAACAGTGTTCTAAGCCAGGAGGTACCCAGAATACCACTCCACTGCAGCTGGAGACACCCTCCAGGTCTGCTTATTCCACTTGCGTCTCACAAGCCTCTGACAAACGGCTGTGGTGCAGATGTTGGAAACTCTTTCTGCAGGCAGTGTGCAACTGTGAGGGACTGAGGGTGAGCTCAACTCTCCGAAGTAAGTTGCTTTCGGACAAGGCGTTCAGCTAGCTTCTCTCGTATGGCACTTAGGATGTCGCACCTGGCTCACACAGGAAATACTAGGAAATCGCTGGGTTGAGCTTGGATGCACTAGTCTTGTGGGCCGGGACTTTCCACTTACCTCTCACAACACTTCAGGCACGCATCGGGGCTAGGCCTGTTAGGAGCGCGGTGTACGTGCAGGCAGGATGTGGGAGGGACAGTCCATAAGCCCAACTCTCGGAAGTGTGTATGCTTTGCAGGCAGATGTCTGCTAGACACTTTGATGGGAGCTAGGACCGAGCTACACTCTCATTGAACAAGGACGTTTGCAATGTCTGCATTGAGATCAGATACACCTGAGGAGAATCCTGTCACTTCCACATGCTCTTCACACAACCTCTTCCGGCACCTAACATAAGGATGCTGGGACCTACGTCTACGGGCAGTCAGAATGCGGGAGGGTCCTGCCCTGAACTCAGCTCGCACAAGGAAGCACGCCTACAAGCCAGCTTTCAACTAGCTGCGTTCCTCGGGCACTGAGAACGTAACAGTGTTCTAAGCCAGGAGGTACCCAGAATACCACTCCACTGCAGCTGGAGACACCCTCCAGGTCTGCTTATTCCACTTGCGTCTCACAAGCCTCTGACAAACGGCTGTGGTGCAGATGTTGGAAACTCTTTCTGCAGGCAGTGTGCAACTGTGAGGGACTGAGGGTGAGCTCAACTCTCCGAAGTAAGTTGCTTTCGGACAAGGCGTTCAGCTAGCTTCTCTCGTATGGCACTTAGGATGTAGCACCTGGCTCACACAGGAAATACTAGGAAATCGCTGGGTTGAGCTTGGATGCACTAGTCTTGTGGGCCGGGACTTTCCACTTACCTCTCACAACACTTCAGGCACGCATCGGGGCTAGGCCTGTTAGGAGCGCGGTGTACGTGCAGGCAGGATGTGGGAGGGACAGTCCATAAGCCCAACTCTCGGAAGTGTGTATGCTTTGCAGGCAGATGTCTGCTAGACACTTTGATGGGAGCTAGGACCGAGCTACACTCTCATTGAACAAGGACGTTTGCAATGTCTGCATTGAGATCAGATACACCTGAGGAGAATCCTGTCACTTCCACATGCTCTTCACACAACCTCTTCCGGCACCTAACATAAGGATGCTGGGACCTACGTCTACGGGCAGTCAGAATGCGGGAGGGTCCTGCCCTGAACTCAGCTCGCACAAGGAAGCACGCCTACAAGCCAGCTTTCAACTAGCTGCGTTCCTCGGGCACTGAGAACGTAACAGTGTTCTAAGCCAGGAGGTACCCAGAATACCACTCCACTGCAGCTGGAGACACCCTCCAGGTCTGCTTATTCCACTTGCGTCTCACAAGCCTCTGACAAACGGCTGTGGTGCAGATGTTGGAAACTCTTTCTGCAGGCAGTGTGCAACTGTGAGGGACTGAGGGTGAGCTCAACTCTCCGAAGTAAGTTGCTTTCGGACAAGGCGTTCAGCTAGCTTCTCTCGTATGGCACTTAGGATGTCGCACCTGGCTCACACAGGAAATACTAGGAAATCGCTGGGTTGAGCTTGGATGCACTAGTCTTGTGGGCCGGGACTTTCCACTTACCTCTCACAACACTTCAGGCACGCATCGGGGCTAGGCCTGTTAGGAGCGCGGTGTACGTGCAGGCAGGATGTGGGAGGGACAGTCCATAAGCCCAACTCTCGGAAGTGTGTATGCTTTGCAGGCAGATGTCTGCTAGACACTTTGATGGGAGCTAGGACCGAGCTACACTCTCATTGAACAAGGACGTTTGCAATGTCTGCATTGAGATCAGATACACCTGAGGAGAATCCTGTCACTTCCACATGCTCTTCACACAACCTCTTCCGGCACCTAACATAAGGATGCTGGGACCTACGTCTACGGGCAGTCAGAATGCGGGAGGGTCCTGCCCTGAACTCAGCTCGCACAAGGAAGCACGCCTACAAGCCAGCTTTCAACTAGCTGCGTTCCTCGGGCACTGAGAACGTAACAGTGTTCTAAGCCAGGAGGTACCCAGAATACCACTCCACTGCAGCTGGAGACACCCTCCAGGTCTGCTTATTCCACTTGCGTCTCACAAGCCTCTGACAAACGGCTGTGGTGCAGATGTTGGAAACTCTTTCTGCAGGCAGTGTGCAACTGTGAGGGACTGAGGGTGAGCTCAACTCTCCGAAGTAAGTTGCTTTCGGACAAGGCGTTCAGCTAGCTTCTCTCGTATGGCACTTAGGATGTCGCACCTGGCTCACACAGGAAATACTAGGAAATCGCTGGGTTGAGCTTGGATGCACTAGTCTTGTGGGCCGGGACTTTCCACTTACCTCTCACAACACTTCAGGCACGCATCGGGGCTAGGCCTGTTAGGAGCGCGGTGTACGTGCAGGCAGGATGTGGGAGGGACAGTCCATAAGCCCAACTCTCGGAAGTGTGTATGCTTTGCAGGCAGATGTCTGCTAGACACTTTGATGGGAGCTAGGACCGAGCTACACTCTCATTGAACAAGGACGTTTGCAATGTCTGCATTGAGATCAGATACACCTGAGGAGAATCCTGTCACTTCCACATGCTCTTCACACAACCTCTTCCGGCACCTAACATAAGGATGCTGGGACCTACGTCTACGGGCAGTCAGAATGCGGGAGGGTCCTGCCCTGAACTCAGCTCGCACAAGGAAGCACGCCTACAAGCCAGCTTTCAACTAGCTGCGTTCCTCGGGCACTGAGAACGTAACAGTGTTCTAAGCCAGGAGGTACCCAGAATACCACTCCACTGCAGCTGGAGACACCCTCCAGGTCTGCTTATTCCACTTGCGTCTCACAAGCCTCTGACAAACGGCTGTGGTGCAGATGTTGGAAACTCTTTCTGCAGGCAGTGTGCAACTGTGAGGGACTGAGGGTGAGCTCAACTCTCCGAAGTAAGTTGCTTTCGGACAAGGCGTTCAGCTAGCTTCTCTCGTATGGCACTTAGGATGTCGCACCTGGCTCACACAGGAAATACTAGGAAATCGCTGGGTTGAGCTTGGATGCACTAGTCTTGTGGGCCGGGACTTTCCACTTACCTCTCACAACACTTCAGGCACGCATCGGGGCTAGGCCTGTTAGGAGCGCGGTGTACGTGCAGGCAGGATGTGGGAGGGACAGTCCATAAGCCCAACTCTCGGAAGTGTGTATGCTTTGCAGGCAGATGTCTGCTAGACACTTTGATGGGAGCTAGGACCGAGCTACACTCTCATTGAACAAGGACGTTTGCAATGTCTGCATTGAGATCAGATACACCTGAGGAGAATCCTGTCACTTCCACATGCTCTTCACACAACCTCTTCCGGCACCTAACATAAGGATGCTGGGACCTACGTCTACGGGCAGTCAGAATGCGGGAGGGTCCTGCCCTGAACTCAGCTCGCACAAGGAAGCACGCCTACAAGCCAGCTTTCAACTAGCTGCGTTCCTCGGGCACTGAGAACGTAACAGTGTTCTAAGCCAGGAGGTACCCAGAATACCACTCCACTGCAGCTGGAGACACCCTCCAGGTCTGCTTATTCCACTTGCGTCTCACAAGCCTCTGACAAACGGCTGTGGTGCAGATGTTGGAAACTCTTTCTGCAGGCAGTGTGCAACTGTGAGGGACTGAGGGTGAGCTCAACTCTCCGAAGTAAGTTGCTTTCGGACAAGGCGTTCAGCTAGCTTCTCTCGTATGGCACTTAGGATGTCGCACCTGGCTCACACAGGAAATACTAGGAAATCGCTGGGTTGAGCTTGGATGCACTAGTCTTGTGGGCCGGGACTTTCCACTTACCTCTCACAACACTTCAGGCACGCATCGGGGCTAGGCCTGTTAGGAGCGCGGTGTACGTGCAGGCAGGATGTGGGAGGGACAGTCCATAAGCCCAACTCTCGGAAGTGTGTATGCTTTGCAGGCAGATGTCTGCTAGACACTTTGATGGGAGCTAGGACCGAGCTACACTCTCATTGAACAAGGACGTTTGCAATGTCTGCATTGAGATCAGATACACCTGAGGAGAATCCTGTCACTTCCACATGCTCTTCACACAACCTCTTCCGGCACCTAACATAAGGATGCTGGGACCTACGTCTACGGGCAGTCAGAATGCGGGAGGGTCCTGCCCTGAACTCAGCTCGCACAAGGAAGCACGCCTACAAGCCAGCTTTCAACTAGCTGCGTTCCTCGGGCACTGAGAACGTAACAGTGTTCTAAGCCAGGAGGTACCCAGAATACCACTCCACTGCAGCTGGAGACACCCTCCAGGTCTGCTTATTCCACTTGCGTCTCACAAGCCTCTGACAAACGGCTGTGGTGCAGATGTTGGAAACTCTTTCTGCAGGCAGTGTGCAACTGTGAGGGACTGAGGGTGAGCTCAACTCTCCGAAGTAAGTTGCTTTCGGACAAGGCGTTCAGCTAGCTTCTCTCGTATGGCACTTAGGATGTCGCACCTGGCTCACACAGGAAATACTAGGAAATCGCTGGGTTGAGCTTGGATGCACTAGTCTTGTGGGCCGGGACTTTCCACTTACCTCTCACAACACTTCAGGCACGCATCGGGGCTAGGCCTGTTAGGAGCGCGGTGTACGTGCAGGCAGGATGTGGGAGGGACAGTCCATAAGCCCAACTCTCGGAAGTGTGTATGCTTTGCAGGCAGATGTCTGCTAGACACTTTGATGGGAGCTAGGACCGAGCTACACTCTCATTGAACAAGGACGTTTGCAATGTCTGCATTGAGATCAGATACACCTGAGGAGAATCCTGTCACTTCCACATGCTCTTCACACAACCTCTTCCGGCACCTAACATAAGGATGCTGGGACCTACGTCTACGGGCAGTCAGAATGCGGGAGGGTCCTGCCCTGAACTCAGCTCGCACAAGGAAGCACGCCTACAAGCCAGCTTTCAACTAGCTGCGTTCCTCGGGCACTGAGAACGTAACAGTGTTCTAAGCCAGGAGGTACCCAGAATACCACTCCACTGCAGCTGGAGACACCCTCCAGGTCTGCTTATTCCACTTGCGTCTCACAAGCCTCTGACAAACGGCTGTGGTGCAGATGTTGGAAACTCTTTCTGCAGGCAGTGTGCAACTGTGAGGGACTGAGGGTGAGCTCAACTCTCCGAAGTAAGTTGCTTTCGGACAAGGCGTTCAGCTAGCTTCTCTCGTATGGCACTTAGGATGTCGCACCTGGCTCACACAGGAAATACTAGGAAATCGCTGGGTTGAGCTTGGATGCACTAGTCTTGTGGGCCGGGACTTTCCACTTACCTCTCACAACACTTCAGGCACGCATCGGGGCTAGGCCTGTTAGGAGCGCGGTGTACGTGCAGGCAGGATGTGGGAGGGACAGTCCATAAGCCCAACTCTCGGAAGTGTGTATGCTTTGCAGGCAGATGTCTGCTAGACACTTTGATGGGAGCTAGGACCGAGCTACACTCTCATTGAACAAGGACGTTTGCAATGTCTGCATTGAGATCAGATACACCTGAGGAGAATCCTGTCACTTCCACATGCTCTTCACACAACCTCTTCCGGCACCTAACATAAGGATGCTGGGACCTACGTCTACGGGCAGTCAGAATGCGGGAGGGTCCTGCCCTGAACTCAGCTCGCACAAGGAAGCACGCCTACAAGCCAGCTTTCAACTAGCTGCGTTCCTCGGGCACTGAGAACGTAACAGTGTTCTAAGCCAGGAGGTACCCAGAATACCACTCCACTGCAGCTGGAGACACCCTCCAGGTCTGCTTATTCCACTTGCGTCTCACAAGCCTCTGACAAACGGCTGTGGTGCAGATGTTGGAAACTCTTTCTGCAGGCAGTGTGCAACTGTGAGGGACTGAGGGTGAGCTCAACTCTCCGAAGTAAGTTGCTTTCGGACAAGGCGTTCAGCTAGCTTCTCTCGTATGGCACTTAGGATGTCGCACCTGGCTCACACAGGAAATACTAGGAAATCGCTGGGTTGAGCTTGGATGCACTAGTCTTGTGGGCCGGGACTTTCCACTTACCTCTCACAACACTTCAGGCACGCATCGGGGCTAGGCCTGTTAGGAGCGCGGTGTACGTGCAGGCAGGATGTGGGAGGGACAGTCCATAAGCCCAACTCTCGGAAGTGTGTATGCTTTGCAGGCAGATGTCTGCTAGACACTTTGATGGGAGCTAGGACCGAGCTACACTCTCATTGAACAAGGACGTTTGCAATGTCTGCATTGAGATCAGATACACCTGAGGAGAATCCTGTCACTTCCACATGCTCTTCACACAACCTCTTCCGGCACCTAACATAAGGATGCTGGGACCTACGTCTACGGGCAGTCAGAATGCGGGAGGGTCCTGCCCTGAACTCAGCTCGCACAAGGAAGCACGCCTACAAGCCAGCTTTCAACTAGCTGCGTTCCTCGGGCACTGAGAACGTAACAGTGTTCTAAGCCAGGAGGTACCCAGAATACCACTCCACTGCAGCTGGAGACACCCTCCAGGTCTGCTTATTCCACTTGCGTCTCACAAGCCTCTGACAAACGGCTGTGGTGCAGATGTTGGAAACTCTTTCTGCAGGCAGTGTGCAACTGTGAGGGACTGAGGGTGAGCTCAACTCTCCGAAGTAAGTTGCTTTCGGACAAGGCGTTCAGCTAGCTTCTCTCGTATGGCACTTAGGATGTCGCACCTGGCTCACACAGGAAATACTAGGAAATCGCTGGGTTGAGCTTGGATGCACTAGTCTTGTGGGCCGGGACTTTCCACTTACCTCTCACAACACTTCAGGCACGCATCGGGGCTAGGCCTGTTAGGAGCGCGGTGTACGTGCAGGCAGGATGTGGGAGGGACAGTCCATAAGCCCAACTCTCGGAAGTGTGTATGCTTTGCAGGCAGATGTCTGCTAGACACTTTGATGGGAGCTAGGACCGAGCTACACTCTCATTGAACAAGGACGTTTGCAATGTCTGCATTGAGATCAGATACACCTGAGGAGAATCCTGTCACTTCCACATGCTCTTCACACAACCTCTTCCGGCACCTAACATAAGGATGCTGGGACCTACGTCTACGGGCAGTCAGAATGCGGGAGGGTCCTGCCCTGAACTCAGCTCGCACAAGGAAGCACGCCTACAAGCCAGCTTTCAACTAGCTGCGTTCCTCAGGCACTGAGAACGTAACAGTGTTCTAAGCCAGGAGGTACCCAGAATACCACTCCACTGCAGCTGGAGACACCCTCCAGGTCTGCTTATTCCACTTGCGTCTCACAAGCCTCTGACAAACGGCTGTGGTGCAGATGTTGGAAACTCTTTCTGCAGGCAGTGTGCAACTGTGAGGGACTGAGGGTGAGCTCAACTCTCCGAAGTAAGTTGCTTTCGGACAAGGCGTTCAGCTAGCTTCTCTCGTATGGCACTTAGGATGTAGCACCTTGCTTACAGAGGAAATACTAGGAAATCGCTGGATTGAGCTTGGAGGCACTAGTCTTGTGGGCCGGGACTTTCCACTTACCTCTCACAACACTACAGGCATGCATCGGGGCTAGACCTGTTAGGAGCGAGGTGTACCTGCAGGCAGGATGTGGGAGGGACAGGCCATAAGCTCACCTCTCAGAATTGTGTATGCTTTGCAGGCAGATGTCTGTTAGACACTTTGATGGGACCTTGGACCGAGCTACACTCTCATTGGACATTTGCAATGTCTGTATTGAGATCAGATTCACTTGAGGAGAATCCTGTCACTTCCACATGCTTTTCACATAAGCTCTTCCAGCGCCTAACATAAGGATCCTGGGAACTATGTCTACGGGCAGTAAGGATGCGGGAGGGTCCTGCCCTGACCTCAGCTCGCACAAGGAGCATGCCTACAAGCCAGGTTTCAACTAGCTGCGTTCTTAGGGCACTGAAATCGTAGCAGTACTCTAAGCCAGGAGGTACCTAGAATACTACTCCACTGCAGTTGGAGACACCCTCCAGGTCTGCTTATTCCACTTGCGTCTCACAAGCTTGTGACAAACGGCTGTGGTGCAGACATTCGAAACTCATTCTGCAGACAGTGTGCAACTGTGAGGGACTGAGTGTGAGCTCAACTCCTAGAAGTAAGTTGCCTTGGTACTAGGCGTCCAGCTAGCTTCTCTCGTATGGAACTTAGGATGTAGCACCTGGCTAACATAGGAATTACTAGGAAATCGCTGGATTGAGCATGGAGGCACTAGTCTTGTGGGCCGGGACTTTCCACTTACCTCTCACAACACTTCAGTCCCACATCGAGCCTAGGCCTGTTAGGAGCGAGGTGTACCTGCAGGCAGGATGTGGGAGGGACTGGCCTTAAGCTCAACTCTCAGGAGCGTGTATGCCTGGGAGGCAGATGTCTGCCCCCACTCATACTGGGGAGTTCGAACCTAGCTACACTCTAATTGAACAGGGACGTTGGCAATCGCTGTATTCAACTCACATACACGTGAGTACAGCCCTGTGCTTCCACATGCATTTCTGACAACCTCTCCCTGTTCCTAAAATGAGGATGGTGGCAGCTACGTCTACAGGCAGTCATGATGCGGTGGGGTCCTGCCTTGAACTCATATCTCAAGGGAAGCATGCCTCAGTGCAGCTTTCCAGTAGCTGCGTTCTTAAGGCCGTGACAATGTAGCAGCAGTGTAAGGTGTATGCAGGCTGTGGATGAAGCTGTCCGGGAGGTGCGAAAGTGACAAGCAAGTCACTTGGTTCTCTCTCTGCTACTGTTCTGCGTAGAACGAAATCCTGTGGAAGCGAACCGTACAGGCAGTCAGGATGTGGGAGGGACAGGCCATAAGCTCAACTCTCAGAAATGTGAATGCCTTGTAGGTACATGTTTGCTTGCCACTCCTACAGGGGAGATAGAACCTAGCACGACTCTCATTGAACAAGGCTGTTGGAAATCCCTGTATTGAATTCAGATTCACTTGAGTACAGGCCAGACACTTCCACATGCTTTTCACACAACCTCTTCCAGCACCTCACTTAAGGATGATAGGAGGTATGTCTGCAGGTAGCCAGGATGTGGGCAGGTCCTGCCCTGAGCTCAGCTCTCACAAGGAAGCATCCCTAGAAGCCAGTTTTCAACTAGCTGTGTTTTTATGACTGTGGTGTCCTTCTAACCTAACCTATACTTGGTCACTCCAGTCCCCAACTGGGCCTCAGCTGGTCTTGTGCCTCTGGTACTTTGTTTGGCCTCACCTGGACCTGGTAACTATGTTCCCACCTGGGCCTCAACTGGTCTTATGACTTTTGTCCCCACCTGTGTCTCACCCAGACCAGGTGACTGAGTTCCACCTGGGCCTTACCTGGACCTGGTGAATCTGGTCCCCTCCTGGGTATCACCTGGACCTGGTGACTCTGGTCCTCACGTGCACCTCACCTGGACCTGGTGACTCTTGTACTCACCTGGGCATCATCAGGATATGTTTAGTCTGTTTCCCAAGTGAGACTCTGGAACATTTAATTTGGTCCTCACCTGGGCTTCACCTGGACCTGGTGACTCTGGTTTCCACATGAACCACACGTGGACCTGGTGTCCCTGCTGTTCTTGTAGCCTCTCCTGTGCCTGGTGACTCCAGTCCCCCTACCCCCGGGCCTCACCTGGATTTGGTGATTCTGGTCCTCAGCTTGGTTTCACCTGGACCTGGTGACTGTGGTCCCCACCTTGGCTTTACCTGGACCTGCTGATTCGGGTTCCCACCTGGGCCTCACCTGTACCTGGTGATCTGGTTCTCACATGGACCACACCTAGACCTGGTGACCGTGCTGTCCTTCTAGACTCACCTTTAACTGGTAACTCTGGTGTCCACCTGGGCCTCCCCTGGACCTGGTGAATCTGGTCCCCACTTGGTCCTCAAGTGGACCTGGTGACTCTGGTCCTGAGATGGGCATCATTGGAACATGGTTATTGTGTTCCCCACCTGGGACTCACCTCGACCTGGTAACTCTGGTCCTTACCTGGGCCCCACCTGGACCTGGTGATTCTGGTCTGCACCTGAGACTACCCTGGATCTGGTGACTGTGGTCCCCACCTGGGCCTCACTTGGACCTGGTGACTCTGATCCCCATCTGGGCCTCACCTGGCCCTGTTAACTCTGGTCCTCAACTGGGCATAATTGGGACCCGGTTACTGTGTTCCACAACTGAGCCTCACCTGGACCAGGTGACTCTGGTCCCCCTCTGGGTCTCACCCTTACCTGGTGACTGTGAACCCCACATTGGCCTGATTTGGACCTTCTGACTCTGGTTGCCACCTGCGCCTCACCTTGAACTGTTGACTCTGGTTCTTTCAAGGGCCTCCCCTATACCTGGTGATTCTGGTCCCCACCTGGGCCTCACGTGTGCCTGGTGAGTCTGGTCCTCACCTGGGCCTCATCTGGACCTGGTGACTCTGGTCCCCACCTGGGCCTCTCCTGGACCTGGTGACTCTCTTTCCAACATGGACCTCACCTGGATCTGGTGACTCTGGTCCTCAGTTTGGCCTCACCTGGACCTGGTGACTCTCGTCCCCACTTTGACCTAACTCAGACCTGGTGAATCTCGTCCCCACCTAGGCGTCACCTAGACCTGGTGACTCTTGTCCCCAGCTATGCCTCAATTCGACCTGATGATTCTGGTCCTCACGTGGGCCTCACATGGACCTGGGACTCAGCTGGATATAGTGGCTCTGATTCCCACATGGGGCTCACCTGATACTGGTGACTGTGGTCTCGTTCTATGCCTCACCAGGACCTGGTGATTCTGATCCCCATTGGGCCTTGCATGGCCCTAGTGACTCTGGTCCTCACATAGGCATCATTGGGACCTGGATACTCTATTCCACACCTGGGCCTCACTTTGACCGGGGACCTCTGGTCCCACTCTGGGCCTCAAACTAAACTGGTTACTCTGGTCCCCCTCTGGACCTCACCCTTACCTTTTGACTCTGGTCCCCCCCCGGGCTTCACTTGGACCTGGTGAATCTGGTCCTTACCTGTCCCTCACCTGGACCTTGTGACTGTGGTCCCCACCTGGGTCTCACCTGGACTTGGTGAATCTTGTTGCCACCTGGGCCTCACCTGGACCTTGTGACTGTGGTCCCCACCTGGGTCTCACCTGGATCTGGTGGCTCTGGTTCCCATATGGGGCTTTCCTGGACCTGGTTCCTGTGGTCTCCTTCTGGCCTCACCTGGAACAAAATGACTCTCATGGGTAAATAAATAAAATCTTAAAAACCAAAACAAGAGAAAGGACAAAGGCATACGATCCTCTCAAGAGTTGCAGAAAAAGCATTTGACAAAATACAACATAAAAAGCATAGTGGGTAGTAAAAGGGAATATAAGGGAAGGGAGAAGAAATGTGTGGGAAATATCAGAAAGGGAAACAGAACATAAAGACTCCTAACTCTGGGAAATGAACTAGGGGTGGTGGAAGGGGAGGACGGCGGGGGAGGGGGGTGAATGGGTGACGGGCACTGAGAGGGGCACTTGACGGGATGAGCACTGGGTGTTATTCTGTATGTTGACAAAGTGAACAGCAATAAAAAATTAATTTATTATTTAAAAAAAAAGGATAGTGGGTTTTTTATTTTTTTATTTTTATTTTTCGGCATAGTGGGTTTTGAGGAAACGTATATCAACAGAATAAAGGCCGTGTAGGAAGGCCTGTAGCTGACATCATCCTCAAGGGTGAAAACTTGAAATCGTCTCCCCTAAGAGCAGGAACAAGCCAAGGAAGTCCCCTCTCAGCACTGGAAGTCCTATCGTAGTCAACAGACAGGAAACAGAAAAGGTTCCACACCTGGAAGGGGGACATCACACTGTCCCTATTTGCTGAAGATGTGGTATTAGAAACAGGAAACCCGACAGACTCCACCAAAAACTGTTAGAACTAATGAGTGAATTCCTTAAAGTTGTGGGACACAAAATGAACAGAGATCAGTAGCCTTGCTGTGTCCCGACAATGAGCACTCAGGAAGGAAATTCAGGACATGACTCCCTTATCAGGAGCATCCAAAAAACAAAATAATTAGACTGAACCAAGGGACTGCAAGACTTGTACACTGAAAATTACAAGACTTTGGGAGGACTTCCTGGGCTCGTGGGGTCGGAGCCTTCATCTTGTTAAAATGTCCACAGTTCCAGAAGCCACCCGCAGTTCCAATGTCATTCCTATCAAAATCATGGTGGCCGATTTTAGAAATAGAAAAAGCACTCCTAACATTTGTCCGCCCCCACAAATGACCCTGGACAGCAAATCAGTGTTGGAGAAGCAGGACAGAGCTGGACGCAGCACTTTCTTATTTCAAACGATGTCACAGAGACACAGGATAAAGCAGTGTGGTTCTCGGGCCCCTGGCTGTCTCCGTTGGTTAAGCATCTGACTCTTGACCTCACCCCTGGTCTTGATCTTGGGGTCATAAGTACTAGGCCTGTGCTGGGCTGTGGACGAGGAATGGAGCCTACTTAAACAAACCAAACCCACAGGGGTGTGGTTCTGGCATTGCTGAAGGAGCAGAATAGAGAGCCTGGAAGAAAATGCACTCTGATACAGTCAACTGATTTTTTAAACTTAATTTAATTTAAACCCAATTAATTAACAGTATAGTGTATTATACTTTCAGAGATAGACTTCAGGGATTCACCAGTTGGAGATAACACCAGTGCTCATGACATCACGTGCCCTCCTTCATGCCCGTCTACCAGTTACCCTGTCCCTCCACTTCCCTCCCCTCCAGCGACCCTCAGTTTGTTTCCTGTGATTGAGTCTCTTTTTCCTCCATCTCTGTTTTCATCTTATTTGTTTTTCCTTCCCTTCACAGATGTCCATCTGCTTTGCTTCTTTAATTTCACCTATGAATGACACCATACGGCCATTTTCTTTCCTGACTGACTGATTTCACTTAACATGATCCCTCTAGTTCTATCCACGTCATTGCAAATGGCAAGATTTCCTTCTCTTTGATAGCTGAGTAACATTCCTATCATCTATCTATCTATCATCTATTACCATCATCTATCTCCCATCCTCTTTATCCATCATCTGTCTGAAGGCACCGAGGCTCCTCTCACAGTGTGGCTACTGTGACCCGCCTGCTGTGGACATTGGGGTGCAGTGTCCCGAGTCTCACTGCATCTGTATCTTCGGAGTGAGCTCCAGGCCGAGCACCTGCTGGTCGCAGGGCGGCTCTATTTGTAACTTCCTGAGGAGCCTCCTACACTGTTTCCAGGGTGGCTGCACCAGCCCGCGGTCCCTGCCCACAGTGGAAGAGGGTTGAGTGGGTTTGGTAGGACGTGGGTAAAAGTCTGGTCCACATTTCATTTTGCGTCCTGTGGGGCTCCAATTCATCGTCCTTAAGTATTTCTGAGAAAGCCGGCGTGTTGGGCTCCGTTTCAGTGAGACGTTTTCCGAAGCTCACAGGCCTCAGCTGGAGCCTGGAAGGAGGCAGGTGTTGGCCCCGGGCACAGGGACACCAC
>NW_024571197.1:0-8510 GCF_018345385.1 Vulpes lagopus | reverse complement strand
CAGGACCCTCCCGCATTCTGACTGCCCGAAGACGTAGGTCAGAGTGTCCCTTATTAGGTGCCGAAGAGGTTGTGTGAAGAAGCAGGTGGAAGTGACAGGATTCTCCTCAGGTGTATCTGATCTCAATGCAGGACATTGGCAAACAGCCTTGTTCATGAGAGTGTAGCTCGGTCCTAGCTCTCCTCAAAATGCTAGGAGACATCTGCCTGCAACGCAAACACAACATCCGAGTTGGGCTTAGGACTGGTCCCTCCCACATCCTGCCCGGGCACTACACTGCGCTCCTAACAGGCTTAGTCCCCGATGCGTGCCTGAAGTGTTGTGAGATGTAATGGTAAGTCTCGGCCAAAAGACTAGTGCATCCAAGCTCAAAACACAGCGAAATCCTACTAGTTCCTGTGTGACCAGGGTTACATTCTATGTGCCATACCAGAGAAGCTAGCAGAACGCCTTGTTCCGAAAGCAACTTACTTGGGAAGGTTTGAGCTCCAAAACACCTCAGTCCCTCACAGTTGCACACTGGCCTGCAGAAAGAGTTTTTCCACATCTGCACCACAGCCTTTCTCAGAGCTTGTGAGACAGAAAGGGAATAAGCAGACGTGGAGGGTGTCTCCAGTGCAGTGGAGTGGTATTCTGGGTACGTCCGGCTTAGAACACGTTACGTTCTCAGTGGCCGAGGAACGCATTTAGTTGAAAAGCTGCTTGTAGGCGGGCTTCCTTCTGCGAGGCTGAGTTTCAGGGCAGGACCCTCCAGCATTCTGACTGCCAGTAGACGTAGGTCCCTAGCATCCTTATATTAGGTGCCGAGGAGGTTGGGTGAAGAGCTATGTGGAAGTGACAGGATTCTCCTCAGTCTATCTGAATCTCTATGCAGACAATAGCAAACAGCCTTGGTACAATGAGAGGGTAGCTCGGTTCCTACCTCCCCATCATAGTGTCCTAGCAGACATCCTGCCTACAGAGCAACTCACTCCGAAGTTGCTTATGGACTGTCCCTCCCACATCGTGCCTGCACGTACACCACGCACCTAACAAGCCCTAGCACTTAGCAGTGCCTGAAAGGGTTGTGAGAGGTAAGTGGAAACTCCCGGCCCACAAGCCTAGTGCATCCAAGCTCAACCCAGCGATGTCTATATTGTTCCTGTTGAGTCCACGTGCGAATCCTGAGTGCCATACGAGAGAAGCTAGCTGAATGCTTTTCGAAAGCAACTTATTTTCGGAGAGATTTGAGTCTCACCCTCAGATACCTCACAGTTGCACACGCCTGCAAAAAAGAGTTTCCAACTCTGCACGCACAGCCGTTTTGCAGAGGCTTGTGAAGGGACCAAGTGGCAGAAGCAGACCTGGAGGGTGTCTCCAGCTGACAGTAGAGTGGTATTCTGGTACCTCTTGTCTGTAGAAGACCTATTAAGTTCTCAGCTGCCCGAGGAACGCAGCTAGTTTGAAAGCGGGTTTTGGGTAGGCGTGTTTCCCTTTGGGTGGATCTGATTTTCGGGCGGGAAACCCTCCCCCATTCGACTGCCCGTAAGTGGGCCCCCCAGCACCCTTTATTTTGGGGCCCGGGAAGGGGTTTTGTGTGAAGAGAAATGTTGGAAGTGACGGGATTCCCCGGTGATGGGATCTAAAAAGAGACATCCCAAACGCCTTTTTCCCAATAAAGGGGTGTAGCTCGTCCTACCCCCAAAAAATTGTTGGGCCCCCACTGCCTGCAAAGCATACACACTTCCGAGAGTTGAGCATATGGACTGTTACCCCTCCCACCTCCTTGCCTGCGAGAAACACCAGCTCCTAACAGGCCTAGCCCCGATGCATGCCTGAGTGTTTGTGAGAGGTAATTGGAAAGTCCCGGCCCCCAAGACTAGTCATCCAAGCTCAATCTAGCGGTTTCCTAGTAATTCCTTTTGTTAGCCAGAGGGCTACATCCTAAGTGCCATCGAGAGAAGCTACTGAACGCCTTATCCACAAGGAACTTACATCGGAGAGTTGAGCTGAAACTCAGGTCCCTCACAGTTGCACACTGCCTCCATAATGAATTTCGAACATCTGCACCAGAGCTGTTTCTTCAGAGGCTTGTGAGAAGCAAGAGTGGAATAAGGCAACCTGGAGTGTCTCCAGCTGCAGAAGAGTGCTACTCTGGAAACCCCATGCGTACAATAATCTGCCTACTTTTCTCAGTTCCCAGAGAACGCAGCCTAGTTGAAAGCTTGTTTGTAGGCATGCTTCCGTGTGTGAGCCGAGTCACGGTAAGGACAAATCTGCATCCTGACTGCACCGTCGACTTAGTTCCAGCATCCTTATGTTAGGCGCTGGAAGAGTGTGTAAAAGCATGTGGAAGTGACAGTGACTCGGCTCAAGTGACTCTGATCCAATACAGAACATTGCAAGAAACGTCCCTTGTCAATGAGAGTGGAGCTCGGTACTACCACCGCACAATAAGTTTTCTTCCAGACATACTGCCTGCAAAAACGCATACACACTTCAAGAGATTTGAGCTATGTGACAGTCCTCCCACATCCTGCCTGCACGTACACCGCGGTCCTAAAAGGCCAAAGCCCCGATGCGGTGCCTGAAGTGTTGTGAGAGGTAAGTGGAAAGTCCCGCCCCACAAAGACTAGTGGAAAACATGCCAAGCTCAATCGAAGCGGTTTTCCTAGTATACCTGAGTGAGGCCTTTGCTACATCCTAAGTGCATACGAGAGAAGCTAGCTGAACGCCTTGGTGTCCAAAAGGCAACTTACTTCGGAGTGTAGAGCTCACCCTCAGTCCCTCACAGCTGCACACGCCTGCAGAAAGAGTTGCCAACACTGCACCATAGCCACATCTCAGAGGCTTTGAGCCGCAAGTGGATATAAACAGACCAGATGCGGTCTCCATCGCATGAGTGGGTTCTGGGTCCCCTCCTGGCTTAGAACACTGCTACGTTCTCAGTGCCACTAGTTACGCAGCTAGTTGAAAGCGGCTTGTAGCATGCTTCCTTGTGCGAGCTGAGCTCAGGGGCAGGACCCGCCCCATCCTGCCTGCCCGTATAGACAATGGTCCCAGCATCCTTAGTTACGCGCCGGGAAAGAGGTTGTGTGAAAAGTACATGTGAAGTGACATGTCTCTGCTCAAGTGAATCTGAGTCCAATACAGACTTGCAAACGTCCCTTGTTCTATGGAGTGTAGCTCTGTCCTGATTCCCCACCAAAGTGGTAGCAGACAATTGCCTGCAAATCAAACAATACTTCCGAGAGTACTTATGGACTTAAATCCCTCTCACATCGTGTCCAGCAGGTACATCAACCGTGCTCTCTAACAGCCTAGCCACCGAGCGTGACTGAAGTGCTGTGAGAGGTAAGTGGAAACAGCCGGCCACAATACTAGTGCATCCAAGCTCAATCCAGCGAATTTCCATATTTCCTGTGTGAAGCCAGTTGTTGCATACCTAAGTGGCCATATGAGAGAGGTAGCTGAACACCGTGTCCAAAAGCAACTTTACTCGAGAGACTGCGCTGACTCTCAGTCCCTCACATGTGCACACTGCATGCAGAATGAGTTCGAACATCTGCACCAAGCCGTTTCTCAGAGTGCTGTGAAGACACAACTGGAAAATAAGCAGGAACCTGGATGGTGTTTCCAGCTGCAGTGGAGTGGTATTCTGTACCTCCTGAACTAAGAGTACTGCTATATTCTCAGTGGCCCTAAGAACGCAGCTACGTGAAAGCTGGCTTGTAGGCAACTTCCTTGTGCGATGCTGAGTCACGCAGGACACACCCGCATCCTGACTGCACGTCGACATAATCCCCGCATGCTTATGTTTTGGCGCCCGGGAAAGGGTTGTGTTGGGAAAAACCGTGGAAGGACCGGACCCGTCATGTGAATCTGAGTCCCCAAAACAGACATTGCAATCGTCCCTTTTTCAATGGATGTAGCTCGGTCCTTGCACCCATCAATAAGGGGCCCTTCCCCCACATCTGCCCGCAAAAAACAAAACACACTTTCCCAAAAGTTGGGCTTATGGACTGTCCCTCCCACATCCTGCCTGCAGGTTACACTGCGCTCCTAAAAGCATAGCTCCGATGCGTTGAACTGAAGTGTGTGAGAGGTAAGGAACTCCGCCCCCAAGACTAGTGTCATCCAAAGCTTAATCCAGCGAATTCCTAGTATTTCCTGTGTGAGCCAAGTGCCTGCATCCTAAGTGCCATACGAGAGAAGTTCTAGCTGAACGCCCGTGTCCAATAGCCACTTACTTCGGAGAGTTGAGCTCACCCTCAGTCCCCACAGTTTGAAAACTGCGCGAAACAGTTCCAACATCTGCACCAGAGAGTTGTTCAGAGGCTTGTGAGACGCAAGTGAATAAGCAGACCTGAGGGGGTGTCTCCCCGGTGCAGGAGTGGTTATTCTGGGAACCTACAGGCATAGAATACTGCAACATTCTCAGTGCCCTAGAACGCAGCTAGTTGAAAAACTGGCTTGTAGTGCAAAAGCTTCCTTTGGCAAGCAGAGTAGGAGAGGACCCTTCCCGCATCCTGACTGCACACGACATAGGTCCCAGCATCCTTATTAGGTGCCAGAAGAGGGTTGTTGTTGTAAAGCAATGTGGAAAGTGAACAGAATCCTCCTCAAGTGTAATCTGATCTCAAAAAAAGACATTGCAAAACGTCCTATGTTTCATGAAAGTGTTTCCTCGGTCCTAGCTCCCATGAAAGTGTGTAGCAGACTTCTGCCTGCAAGCATACACACGTCCGAGAAGTTGGGCGTATGGACTGCCCTCCAACATCCTGCCTGCCGTATACGCGCTCCTAACACCAACCCCCGATGCGTGCCTGAAGTGTTGTGGAGGTAAAGTGGAAAGTCCCGCCCACAAGACTAGTGCATCCAAGCTCAAATCTAGCGGTACTGAGTAATTCCTAATTGTTAGCCAGGTGCTACATCCTAAGTGCATACGAGAGTAGCTAGCTGAACGCCTTGTCCACACAACTTACATCGAGAGTGAGCGACCCTCAGTCCCCCCACAGTTGCACACTGCCTGCAGAATGAGGTTATGAAAGCATCTGCACCAGTTCCGTTTCTCCGAGGTTGGTGAACGCAATGGAATAAGCAGACCTGGAGGTATCTGCAGCTGCAGTGGAATGCTATTCCTGTGAACCTCCTGGCTTACAATACGCTACGTTTCTCATTCCCTCAAATGCAGCTAGTGGAAACCTGGTTTGTAGGCATGCTCCATGTGCGAGCTGATGTCAGGAACAGAACCCGCCGATTCTGCTGCCCGTAGACAAAGGTCCCCAGCATCCCTATGTTAGGCGCCGGAAGAGGAAGTGTCTTGTGGAAACGCATATGAAGTGTCAGGTTTCTGCTCCAGTGAATCTGAGTCCAATTCAGACATTGCAATTCGTCCTTGAATCATGAAGGGTAAGCCGGTCCTAGCTCCCATCATTAAGTGTTGCTTCCAGACTTCTGCTGCAAAGCATACACACTTCTGAAGTTTGAGCTTATGGACCTGTCCCCCCCACATACCTTGCCTGCAGGTACACCACGCTCCTAAAAGCCTACCCCCAAGGCGTGGCTGAAGTGTTTTTGAGAATAAGGGCAATCTGGCCCTCAACACTAGTGCATCACAAGCTCAATCTCGGTTTATTTAAGTATTTCCTATGTGAGCCAGATGATACATCCTAAGTACCATACGAGAGAAGCTAGCTAAAAGCCTTGTCCAACAAAGCAAATTACTTCGGAGTGTTGAGCTGACCCTACAGGTCCCCTATCCAACATTTGCACACTGCCTGAAAAAGGTGGCCAACTTCTGCTCCAGAGCCGTTTGTCAAGCTTGGTGAGACGCAAGTGGAAGAAGCAGACCTGGAGGGTGTCTCCAGCTGCAGAGGATGTATTCTGGTACTTCGTGGCTTAGAGACCTGCTACGTTCTCCATGCCCTAGTTTTCGCAGCTATTGAGAAGCTGCTTGTACGCAAGCTTCCTTGTGGCGAGCTGAGCCAGGCAGGACCCGCCCGCATCCAGCCTGCCCAGTAGACCGAAGGTCCCCCGCATCCTTATGTTAGGCCGCCGAAGAGTTATTGGAAAAGCATGTGAAGAGACAGGACTCTGCTCAAGTGAATCTGAGTTCCAATACAGACTTTGCAAACGTCCTTGTTCAATGAGAGTGTATCTCGGTCCTAGATCCCATCAAGTGTGTAGCAGACAATTGCCTGCAAAGCATACCACACTTCCGAGAGTTGAGCTTATGGACTATCCCTCCCACATCGCGTCGGCCGTACACCGCGGCTCCTAACAGGTTACTAAGCCCCGATGCGTGACTGACGTGTGGTGAGTGGGTAAGTTGGAACACCTGGCCGACAAGACAAGTGCATCAAGCTCAATCCAGAGAATTCCTAGTATTTTCCTTTGTGAGCCAAGGTGCCTGCATCCTAAGTGCCATAATAGATAAGGTTGCTGAACACCGGTCTAAAAGCCACTTACTTCGGAGAGCGCGCTGGACTCTCAGTCCCCACAGTTGCACACGGCCTGCAAATGATATCAACATCTGCACCAGAGCCGTTTTCCTCAGAGGCTTGTGAGAGGCAATGGAATAAGCAGACCGGATGGCGTTCCCAGCTGCAGAAGGGTGTATTCCTTGGGTAACCTTCTGGCGTAGAGTACTGCTACTTTCTTCAGTGCCCTAAGAACGCAGCTAGTTGAAAGCTGGCTTGTAGGCATGCCTCCTTGGTGCGAGCTAGAGGAAGGGCAGACCCGAACGCATCCTGCCTGACCGTAGAAACCAAAGTCCCAGCATCCTTATTTAGGCGCGCGGAGATTTTTAGTAAAAGCATGTGGAAGTGACAAGACTCTGCGCAAGTGAATCTGAGTCGCAATACAGACATTGCAAACGTCTGTTCAATGAAGATGTAGCTCGTCCTAGCACCCATCATAAGTTCTTCCAGACACCTGCCCGCAAGCATACCACACTTCCGAGAGTTTGAGCTTACGGACTGTTCCTGCCACATCCCTGCCTGCAGGTACACCGCTCTCTAACAGGCATACCCCGATTCGGACTTGAAGTGTTTTGAGAGGTAAGTGGAAAATTCCGGCCCTGAAGACTAGTGCATCCAAGCTCAATGCAAGCGAATTCCTAGTATTCCTGTGTGAGCAGGTGCTGCATCCTAAGGGCCATAAGGAGAGAAGTTAGCTGAACGCCTTGTCCAAAAGCAACATATCTTCGGAGAGCTGCGCTGACACTCTGTCCTCACAGGTTTTGCACACTGCCTTCACAAAGAGTTCAACATCTGCACCAGAGCCGTTTCCAGAGGGCGTGTGAGACCAAGTGGAATACGCAGACCTGAATGGTGTTTCCAGCTGCAGTGAGTGGTATGTCTGGGTACCTCTTGCTTAGAGTACTGCTACGTTCTCAGTGCCCTAAGAACGCAGCTAGTTTTAAACCTGGCCTTATAGCATGCTTCTTGTGCGAGCTGAGGTCAGGGCAGGACCCGCCCACATCCTGCCAGCCAGTAGACAAGGTCCCAGCATCCTTATGTTAGAGCGCCGGAAGACGTTGTGAAAAGCATGTGAATTGCCAGGACTCTGCTCAGGAATCTGAGTCCGAATACAGACATCGCAATGTCCTTGTTTTAATGAGAGTGTAGCTCGTCCTAGCACTCATCAAAAGTTTTCTTCCAGAACATCTGCCGCAAAGCATACACACTTCCCAAGTTGAGCTTATGGACTGTCCCTCCCACATCATGCCTGCTGTACACATCGCGCCCTAAGACAGGCCTAGCCCCGATGCATCCTGAAGTGTTTTTGAGAGGGGAAGTGAAAGTCCGGCCCTCAACACCTAGTGCAATCAAGCTCAAACCAGCGATTCCCTAGTATTTCCTGTGTGAGCCTAGTGCTGCAAATGAAGGAGTGAGAAAAAAGTTGTGTGAGGGAAAGAGCTAGATCCAAAGGTCACTGTAGAATAAGCTTGCCTTCCTACACCTGATCAAAATCTCGTTTTGGGATTGGTATTTATTTTATTAAGACAACTTCAAACACCATGTCTCAGGAAGGTGTGCAGTGAAAAACGAGCCCCCCTTGGTTTTGCTACACTGTTTGACCGTGCAGAGAGTGGGTCCCACCCCCACCCACCCCACCCCCCCACCCGCCCAATGTCACAAGCCCAGTACATCATGCCATCTTACTTGCTCAGTATGTTATTACGTTGAGAATACTGAGGAAATAGACCTTCAAGAAAGGCCACTCTGCTAGCTTTTTGTGCTCCCTCTGATATGAGCTGATAAAGATTAGGCCTTCAGGTTGGTTATAACACAAATCAGAGAAGGGCAGAAATCACAGTGAAATGAAAGAAGCAAGATTCATAGAAGTCCTTGTCCTAGCTGGAGCAATGGAAAATTCTAACAAGGGAAATTTAATAGAATAAACCAAACTCTTCACACATTGCCCTCTAACGTACAGGTGAAGGTCTTGCCTTAGGTGCAGATTGTTTGAAATGACATAGGAGATTTAGTTCACAATAGCTGAACCAATCTCACCAGTGACTGTGA
>NW_024571196.1:0-9865 GCF_018345385.1 Vulpes lagopus | reverse complement strand
CAGAATACCACTCCACTGCAGCTGGAGACACCCTCCAGGTCTGCTTATTCCACTTGCGTCTCACAAGCCTCTGACAAACGGCTGTGGTGCAGATGTTGGAAACTCTTTCTGCAGGCAGTGTGCAACTGTGAGGGACTGAGGGTGAGCTCAACTCTCCGAAGTAAGTTGCTTTCGGACAAGGCGTTCAGCTAGCTTCTCTCGTATGGCACTTAGGATGTCGCACCTGGCTCACACAGGAAATACTAGGAAATCGCTGGGTTGAGCTTGGATGCACTAGTCTTGTGGGCCGGGACTTTCCACTTACCTCTCACAACACTTCAGGCACGCATCGGTGCTTGGCCTGTTAGGAGCGCGGTGTACGTGCAGGCAGGATGTGGGAGGGACTGTCCATAAGCCCAACTCTCGGAAGTGTGTATGCTTTGCAGGCAGATGTCTGCTAGACACTTTGATGGGAGCTAGGACCGAGCTACACTCTCATTGAACAAGGACGTTTGCAATGTCTGCATTGAGATCAGATACACCTGAGGAGAATCCTGTCACTTCCACATGCTCTTCACACAACCTCTTCCGGCACCTAACTATAAGGATGCTGGGACCTACGTCTACGGGCAGTCAGAATGCGGGAGGGTCCTGCCCTGAACTCAGCTCGCACAAGGAAGCACGCCTACAAGCCAGCTTTCAACTAGCTGCGTTCCTCGGGCACTGAGAACGTAACAGTGTTCTAAGCCAGGAGGTACCCAGAATACCACTCCACTGCAGCTGGAGACACCCTCCAGGTCTGCTTATTCCACTTGCGTCTCACAAGCCTCTGACAAACGGCTGTGGTGCAGATGTTGGAAACTCTTTCTGCAGGCAGTGTGCAACTGTGAGGGACTGAGGGTGAGCTCAACTCTCCGAAGTAAGTTGCTTTCGGACAAGGCGTTCAGCTAGCTTCTCTCGTATGGCACTTAGGATGTCGCACCTGGCTCACACAGGAAATACTAGGAAATCGCTGGGTTGAGCTTGGATGCACTAGTCTTGTGGGCCGGGACTTTCCACTTACCTCTCACAACACTTCAGGCACGCATCGGGGCTAGGCCTGTTAGGAGCGCGGTGTACGTGCAGGCAGGATGTGGGAGGGACAGGTCCATAAGCCCAACTCTCGGAAGTGTGTATGCTTTGCAGGCAGATGTCTGCTAGACACTTTGATGGGAGCTAGGACCGAGCTACACTCTCATTGAACAAGGACGTTTGCAATGTCTGCATTGAGATCAGATACACCTGAGGAGAATCCTGTCACTTCCACATGCTCTTCACACAACCCCTTCCGGCACCTAACATAAGGATGCTGGGACCTACGTCTACGGGCAGTCAGAATGCGGGAGGGTCCTGCCCTGAACTCAGCTCGCACAAGGAAGCACTCCTACAAGCCAGCTCTCAACTAGCTGCGTTCCTCGGGCACTGAGAACGTAACAGTGTTCTAAGCCAGGAGGTACCCAGAATACCACTCCACTGCAGCTGGAGACACCCTCCAGGTCTGCTTATTCCACTTGCGTCTCAGAAGCCTCTGACAAACGGCTGTGGTGCAGATGTTGGAAACTCTTTCTGCAGGCAGTGTGCAACTGTGAGGGACTGAGGGTGAGCTCAACTCTCCGAAGTAAGTTGCTTTCGGACAAGGCGTTCAGCTAGCTTCTCTCGTATGGCACTTAGGATGTCGCACCTGGCTCACACAGGAAATACTAGGAAATCGCTGGGTTGAGCTTGGATGCACTAGTCTTGTGGGCCGGGACTTTCCACTTACCTCTGAAAAAACTTCAGGCACGCATCGGTGCTTGGCCTGTTAGGAGCGCGGTGTACGTGCAGGCAGGATGTGGGAGGGACTGTCCATAAGCCCAATTCTCGGAAGTATGTATGCTTTGCAGGCAGATGTCTGCTAGACTCTTTGATGGGACCTAGGACCGAGCTACACTCTCATTGAACAAGGACGTTTGCAATGTCTGCATTGAGATCAGATACACCTGAGGAGAATCTTGTCACTTGCACATGCTCTTCTCACAACCCCTTCCGGCACCTAACTTAAGGATGCTGTGACCTACATCTACAGGCAGTCAGAATGCGGGTGGGTCCTGCACTGAACTCAGCTCGCACAAGGAAGCACGCCTACAAGCCAACTTTCAACTAGCTGCGTGCCTCGGGCACTGAGAACGTAACAGTGTTCTAAGCCAGGAGGTACCCAGAATACCACTCCACTGCAGCTGGAGACACCCTCCAGGTCTGCTTATTCCACTTGCGTCTCACAAGCCTCTGACAAACGGCTGTGGTGCAGATGTTGGAAACTCTTTCTGCAGGCATGTGCAACTGTGAGGGATGGAGGGTGAGCTCAACTCTCCGAAGTAAGTTGCTTTCGGACAAGGCGTTCAGCTAGCTTCTCTCGTATGGCACTTAGGATGTCGCACCTGGATCACACAGGAAATACTAGGAAATCGCTGGGTTGATCTTGGATGCACTAGTCTTGTGTGCTGGGACTTTCCACTTACCTCTGAAAAAACTTCAGGCACGCATCGGTGCTTGGCCTGTTAGGAGCGCGGTGTACGTGCAGGCAGGATGTGGGAGGGACTGTCCATAAGCCCAATTCTCGGAAGTATGTATGCTTTGCAGGCAGATGTCTGCTAGACTCTTTGATGGGACCTAGGACCGAACTACACTCTCATTGAACAAGGACGTTTGCAATGTCTGCATTGCGATCAGATACACTTTTTTTTTAATTTTTATTTATTTATGATAGTCACAGAGAGAGAGAGAGGCAGAGACACAGGCAGAGGGAGAAGCAGGCTCCATGCACCGGGAGCCTGATGTGGGATTCGATCCCGGGTCTCCAGGATCGCGCCCTGGGCCAAAGACAAGCGCCAAACCGCTGCGCCACCCAGGGATCCCAACGATCAGATACACTTGAGGAGAATCCTGTCACTTCCACATGCCCTTCACACAACCTCCTCTGGCACCTAATATAAGGATGCTGGGACCTACGTCTACGGGCAGTCACAATGCGGGAGGGTCCTGCCCTGAACTCAGCTCGCACAAGGAAGCACGCCTACAAGCCAGCTTTCAACTAGCTGCGTTCCTCGGGCACTGAGAACGTAACAGTGTTCTAAGCCACGAGGTACCCAGAATACCACTCCACTGCAGCTGGAAAAACCCTCCATGTCTGCTTATTCCACTTGCGTCTCACAAGCCTCTGACAAACGGCTGTGGTGCAGATGTTGGAAACTCTTTCTGCAGGCAGTGTGCAACTGTGAGGGAATGAGGGTGAGCTCAACTCTCCGAAGTAAGTTGCTTTTTTGACAAGGCGTTCAGCTAGCTTCTCTCGTATGGCACATAGGTTGTCGCACCTGGCTCACACAGGAAATACTAGGAAATCTCTGGGTTGAGCTTGGATGCACTAGTCTTGTGGGCCGGGACTTTCCACTTACCTCTCACAACACTTCAGGCACGCATCGGGGCTAGGCGTGTTAATAGCGCAGTGTACGTGCAGGCAGGATGTGGAAGGGACTGACCATAAGCCCAACTCTTGGAAGTGTGTATGCTTTGCAGGCAGATGTCTGCTAGACACTTTGATGGGAGCTAGGACCGAGCTACACTCTCATTGAACAAGGACGTTTGCAATGTCTGCATTGAGATCAGATACACTTGAGGAGAATCTTGTCACTTCCACATGCTCTTCACAGAACCCCTTCCGGCACCTAACATAAGGATGCTGGGACCTAAGTATTCGGGCAGTCATAATGCGGGAGGGTCCTGCCGGGAACTCAGCTCGCACGAGGAAGCATGCCTACAAGCCAGCTCTCAACTAGCTGCGTTCCTCGGGCACTGAGAACATAACAGTGTTCTAAGCCAGGAGGTACCCAGAATACCACTCCACTGCAGCTGGAGACACCCTCCAGGTCTGCTTATTCCACTTGCGTCTCACAAGCCTCTGACAAAGGGCTGTGGTGCAGATGTTGGAAACTCTTTCTGCAGGCAGTGTGCAACTGTGAGGGACTGAGGGTGAGCTCAACTCTCCGAAGTAAGTTGCTTTCGTACAAGGTATTCAGCTAGCTTCTCTCGTATGGCACTTAGGATGTCGCACCTGGCTCACACAGGAAATACTAGGAAATCGCTGGGTTGAGCTTGGATGCATTAGTCTTGTGGCCCGAGACTTTCCACTTACCTCTCACAACACTTCAGGCACGCATCGGGGCTAAGCCTGTTAGGAGCGCGGTGTACGTGCAGGCAGGATGTGGGAGGGACAGTCCATAAGCCCAACTCTCGGAAGTTTGTATGCTTTGCAGGCAGATGATTGCTAGACACTTTGATGGGAGCTAGGAATGAGCTACACTCTCATTGAACAAGGCCGTTTGCAATGTCCTTTTTTTAAAAATAAAAGAAAAATCAAGCAAGTTTATTTAAAGTTATTTCACTGATTAGTACCTTCTCACAAAAACTCCCCCAGAAGACACCTTTTTCTTTATTTGCCCCTTCTCTTTGCTTGACTCACAAGAAGAGTCATCTTCCACAGCAAAGTTGGGAACCTGAATCTTTTCCAGTGTCTCCCTGAGTTGATCCACCTCTGCACGATATTCATCCAGCTGACCTTCTAATTTTTCTCTCCGGAGCCGTTCGTACTCCAGCTGGCCCTGCAGCTCCTTGATAGTCTTTTCAGACTCGAGCTGTTCTTTCTTCTGCTTTAGATCTTCTTCTGTTATCCCTCCCAAGTGTTTATAGTTGCTCTCAGCAATATCCAGCAGGTGTCTCAATTCAACAATTTTCTTATAAGCTCTCATTCTAGCATCTGTCTTATCCGACTCACTTAGACATAAATCATCTTTGGCATCAGTGCTTCCCTCAACACCATGTCTTAAAAAAAACTTTATATCATTTTCATCAATTTCATTATCATCAATGTCATACTTCTGTAGCCCCTCTAATAGCTTCACGGCCGCTAAGTGGTGGAGGGAACATTGATCTAAAGAGTTCTAATAAAGAATTGAATTTCTCTAGCGTCTGTTAATTGGCAGGTAAAAGGGGAGGGAGAGGCCTTTCCTCCAGCAACCAATATCTGCCCTCCTCTCCACCCAGAGGCAGGTGAAACCTCTTGGATTTCTGGCCACCTTAGGCAGCACTCTTCCCCTCCACCAGCTAGTGCTTCCCCTGTGCTCTTTAACCACGAGAATCTGGTTTTGCTGGTTAAGAGGGTTCTCCAGCCCCTCGAGTCCATCCCACTGGAAAACTTGTTGTTGTTTTGAAAACTTCTTAAAGCCTGTGGTGTTTCTACTCTAGGTGATACAGGGTAAGAAAACTTGGTTCCAATCCAATCGAATCCAATCCACACGGCTGGCTAGATCGTAGTACTGGAAGCAGTGAGCGACTTCCCAGCTGGTACACCTGACCCAGGCAGGGAAAAATTGGAGGAAAGAGCCAGGACTGCCCTTCTATTGTCCTCAAGTCTTGCAGAGGTCATCCGACCTTCGGTGAGGTTTGCCACAAGTGAGACACTAGCAGTGCTGGTGATTCTTCCCTTAGTAACTGCAGCAGCAGCAGGCAATCCTGGTGCAGGATGATGGCCAGCCCTCTTCGCCATTTTTTTTCAACTGAAAGTATTTGACAGATAACACTAAAATTAATCACGAAAAAAAAAACCACATTCTATTCTATTCACAAAGAAAAAGCTCCAGTCCATCTTTTAATTTTTTTGAAAAATTCCTGACATTACAGAACTAAACTGAAATGTATTAATATTCCACTCTTACATTTCCATGACAAACAGAAAAATTCATGAGCCAAAAAAAAGGGGGGGGAGAAGCTTATAAAACTAAATATGGATCTCAGCATTAACAGCTGAACAGAGAAAGGAATTAAAATGCTTTAATTAAAAAATCACGAGTGGATGATAAAGTGTGTAGAAACTGAAAATTTACAAACTATTTAAAACCTGGAATCGCTGACTGTTCAGAAACTACACAGATGGATCATGGGTGGTGGTGAACAGCAGAAAGGGATTATGGATGAATCTGCATTGTTCTAGCTGCTCCCCATGCCACCCGTCTCCGAGGAAAGCCTGACATTGATTAGATATTGAGCCAGGCTAATGCTGGCAGCAGATCCAGTGATGGTAACCTGCCTATCAGTAGATCCTTCCACTGGGTTCGCAATTTTGATCTGCGCCCCAGACATCTGACGGATCTCATTGATTTTGGTGCCTTGACGCCTGATTATGCAGCCAATCAAATCGTTTGGAATGGTGAGTTCATGAGAAGTAGTCTGAGCAGATGCATCCAAACCCCAATAGCCTTTCACCTCTGGAGAGCTGGATTCAATGCCACTGAATCCGGTGTTGCCTTGCGTCATGGGAAAATGAGACTGTTGCATTGCCAACTGATGCAGCTTGGTCAAATCTGGCTGTGAAATGGCATACTGTCCTTGAATGGTATAGGCATCTAGAGGTGGTCCCTCCAGGTCAGGGTTGAGGCACATGGACGGGGTGGTGTGGGGAAAGCTCGCACTGTCGCTGCCTGTGCTGTACCTGTCCTGACCACCTGCAAAGATGACTGGAGAACTGGACGGCTTGGGCCGGTACGGGATGGTCACGCCCTTCGGGGGGGACTCCAACATGACCACGCAGATCTGTTTCACACACTCAGTGATGGATTGCGGAATGCCAGCAATAGTGATGGCCCGCTCAGTTGAGTTGGGGAGCATATCCCCTGCCACCTGAACCTGAGCCCCTGTACTCTCTCGTATTTCCTTGATCTTGCAACCACCTTTCCCAATGAGAGAGCCACACTGACTAGCAGGGACCACCAGCCTCAGGGTAACTGGGGGTCTACTGGCAGCTGTGCTATAGGTCATAGAGCTGCTGATGTCCTCTTCCAGTTTGTCAATGATCATAGCGAAGGCTTTGAAGATGGCGTTAGTGGGTCCAGCCAAAGTGATAATTCTCTCAGGACAATTCCCTTCTGAGATGTTGATACGTGCACCACTCTCCTCACGCATCTTCTTAACTGATTCTCCTTTCTTTCCGATGATACTGCCAACTTCCTTTCCATGCATAAGTAGCCGGATGATGAGAGTGACATTTAATCCACCTTCAATCACACCGGTGTCCATGTCGAGCAGTGTTCCAGGGAGCTGGACTTTGAGTGGTCAAGTCTTTGGTCACTGGTGGGGGTGAAAGCCAAAAACTGCAGGCGCGAGGCAACTGAGGGGAAAAGGGGAGCGGGCGGGAAGGGGAAGGGCGGAAGGCCGGGGGCGGAACAATAGGGGCAAGCGGGAAGGTGAGGGGGGCCACGTGGGCGGGCGGAGGAGGAAGGGGGGGTGGAGGAGGAGGAGGAGGAAGGGGCAAAGAGACCCCGGGGTGGGTGGAGGGCGCCAGGACCCAAACCCACAACCTTGCCCTGTCCTCCCTCTGTGGCCCCACCCATGCTAGACACTTTGATGGGAGCTAGGACCGAGCTACACTATCATTGAACAAGGACGTTTCCAATGTCTGCATTGAGATCAGATACACTTGAGGAGAATCCTGTCACTTCCACATGCCCTTCACACAACCTCTTGCAGCACCTAACATAAGGATGCGGGGACCTACGTCTACGGGCAGTCAGAATGTGGGAGGGTCCTGCCCTGAACTCAGCTCGCACAAGGAAGCACGCCTACAAGCCAGCTTTCAACTAGCTGCGTTCCTCGGGGACTGAGAATGTAACAGTGTTCTAAGCCAGGAGGTACCCAGAATACCACTTCACTGCAGCTGGAGACACCCCCCAGGTCTGCTTATTCCACTTGCGTCTCACAAGCCTCTGACAAACGGCTGTGGTGCAGATGTTGGAAACTCTTTCTGCAGGCAGTGTGCAACTGTGAGGGACGGCGGGTGAGTTCAACTCTCCGAAGTAAGTTGCTTTTGCACAAGGCGTTCAACTAGCTTCTCTTGTATGGCACTTATGATGTCGCACCTGGCTCACACAGGAAATACTAGGAAATCGCTGGGTAGAGCTTGGATGCACTAGTCCTGTGGGCCGGGACTTTCCACTTACCTCTCACAACACTTTAGGCACGCATCGGTGCTAGGCCTGTTAGGAGCGCGGTGTACGTGCAGGCAGAATGTGGGAGGGACAGTCCATAAGCCCAACTCTTGGAAGTGTGTATGCTTTGCAGGCAGATGTCTGCTAGACACTTTGATGGGAGATAGGTCCGAGCTACACTCTCATTGAACAAGGATGTTTGCAATGTCTGCATTGAGATCAGATACACCTGAGGAGAATCCTGCCACTTCCATATGCTCTTCACACAACCTCTTCCGGCACCTAACATAAGGATGCTGGGACCTACGTCTACGGGCAGTCAAAATGCGGGAGGATACTGCCCTGAACTCAGCTCACACAAGGAAGCACGCCCACAAGCCTGCTTTCAATTAGCTGCGTTCCTCGGGCACTGAGAACGTAACAGTGTTCTAAGCCAGGAGGTACCCAGAATACCACTCCACTGCAGCTGGAGACACCCACCAGGCCTGCTTATTCCACTTGCGTCTCACAAGGCTCTGACAAGCGGCTGTGGTGCAGATGTTGGAAACTCTTTCTGCGGGCAGTGTGCAACGGTGTGTGACTGAGGGTGAGCTCAACACTCCGAAGTAAGTTGCTTTCGGACAAGGTGTTCAGCTAGCTTCTCTCGTATGGCACTTAGGATGTCGCACCTGGCTCACACAGGAAATACTAGGAAATCGCTGGGTTGAGCTTGGATGCACTAGTCTTGTGGGCCGGGACTTTCCACTTACCTCTCACAACACTTCAGTCACGCATCGGGGCTAGGCGTGTTAGAAGCGCGGTGTACGTGCAGGCAGGATTTGGAAGGGACTGACCATAAGCCCAACTCTCGGAAGTGTGTATGCTTTGCAGGCAGATGTCTGCTAGACACTTTGATGGGAGCTAGGACCAAGCTACACTCTCATTGAACAAGGACGTTTGCAATGTCTGCATTGAGATCAGATACACTTGAGGAGAATCTTGTCACTTCCACACGCTCTTCACACAACCCCTTCCGGCACCTAACATAAGGATGCTGGGACCTAAGTCTTCGGGCAGTCATAATGCGGGAGGGTCCTGCCGGGAACTCAGCTCGCACGAGGAAGCACGCCTACAAGCCAGCTCTCAACTAGCTGCGTTCCTCGGGCACTGAGAACATAACAGTGTTCTAAGCCAGGAGGTACCCAGAATACCACTTCACTGCAGCTGGAGACACCCCCCAGGTCTGCTTATTCCACTTGCGTCTCACAAGCCTCTGACAAACGGCTGTGGTGCAGATGTTGGAAACTCTTTCTGCAGGCAGTGTGCAACTGTGAGGGACGGCGGGTGAGTTCAACTCTCCGAAGTAAGTTGCTTTTGCACAAGGCGTTCAACTAGCTTCTCTTGTATGGCACTTACGATGTCGCACCTGGCTCACACAGGAAATACTAGGAAATCGCTGGGTAGAGCTTGGATGCACTAGTCCTGTGGGCCGGGACTTTCCACTTACCTCTCACAACACTTTAGGCACGCATCGGTGCTAGGCCTGTTAGGAGCGCGGTGTACATGCAGGCAGAATGTGAGAGGGACAGTCCATAAGCCCAACTCTTGGAAGTGTGTATGCTTTGCAGGCAGATGTCTGCTAGACACTTTGATGGGAGATAGGTCCGAGCTACACTCTCGTTGAACAAGGATGTTTGCAATGTCTGCATTGAGATCAGATACACCTGAGGAGAATCCTGCCACTTCCACATGCTCTTCACACAACCCCTTCCGGCACCTAACATAAGGATGCTGGGACCTAAGTCTTCGGGCAGTCATAATGCGGGAGGGTCCTGCCGGGAACTCAGCTCGCACGA
>NW_024571195.1:0-3268 GCF_018345385.1 Vulpes lagopus | reverse complement strand
CTAGACACTTTGATGCGAGCTAGGACTGGCTACACTTCATTGCAGCAGGACGTTTACTGTCTGCTTGAGCTCAGTTACACTGCGTGAGAATCTGTCATTCCCCCAAGCTTTCCACAAACCTTTGGCACTACACTTACGGCTGTGGGATGTTAGGTCAGTCAGAATGCGGCGGGTTCTGCTCTGGCACCCTCCAGCTCGCAAAGGAAGTACGCTAACAAGCAGCTTTCACTAGACTGCGTTTGGGGATTGAGCACCGTCCCAGTTTCTAAACAGGAGGTTACCAGACCACAAATAATATGCGTGGAGAACCTGAGGGTTGTTATTCCACTTGCGTCTCACAAGCCTTCTGACAACGGCTGTGGTGCAGATGTTGGAAACTCTTTCTACAGCAGTGTGCAACTGTGAGGGCCGGAGAAGGGTGAGCTCAACACTCCGAAGTAAGTTGCTTTCGGACAAGGCGTTTAGCTAGCTTCTCTCGTTAATGGCACTTAGGATGTCGCACCTGGCTCACACAGGAAATACTAGGAAATCGCTGGGTTGAGCTTGGTGCACTAGTCTTGTGGGCGGGATTTCCCAATTACCTCTCACAACACTTCAGGCACGCATCGGGGCTAGGCCTGTTAGGAGCGCTGGTGTACGTGCAGGCAGGATGTGGGAGGGACAGTCCATAAGCCCACTCTCGGAAGTGTGTATGCTTTGCAGGCAGATGTCTGCTAGACACTTTGATGGGAGCTAGGACCGAGTACACTCTCTTTGAACAAGGACGTTTGCAATGTCTGCATTGAGATCAGATACTTGAGGAGAATCTGTACACTTCACATGCTCTTCCACAACCTCTTCGGCACCTAACATAAGGATGTGGGACCTACGTTACGGGCAGTCAGAATGCGGGAGGTCCTGCCCTGAACTCAGCTCGCACAAGGAAGCACGCCTACAAGCCAGCTTTCAACTAGCTGCGTTCCTCGGGCACTGAGAACGTAACAGTGTTCTAAGCCAGGAGGTACCAGAATACCACTCCACTGCAGCTGGAGACACCCTCCAGGTCTGCTTATTCCACTTGCGTCTCACAAGCCTCTGACAAACGGCTGTGGTGCAGATGTTGGAAACTCTTTCTGCAGGCAGTGTGCAACTGTGAGGGACTGAGGGTGAGCTCAACTCTCCGAAGTAAGTTGCTTTCGGACAAGGCGTTCAGCTAGCTTCTCTCGTATGGCACTTAGGATGTCGCACCTGGCTCACACAGGAAATACTAGGAAATCGCTGGGTTGAGCTTGGATGCACTAGTCTTGTGGGCCGGGACTTTCCACTTACCTCTCACAACACTTCAGGCACGCATCGGGGCTAGGCCTGTTAGGAGCGCGGTGTACGTGCAGGCAGGATGTGGGAGGGACAGTCCATAAGCCCAACTCTCGGAAGTGTGTATGCTTTGCAGGCAGATGTCTGCTAGACACTTTGATGGGAGCTAGGACCGAGCTACACTCTCATTGAACAAGGACGTTTGCAATGTCTGCATTGAGATCAGATACACCTGAGGAGAATCCTGTCACTTCCACATGCTCTTCACACAACCTCTTCGGCACCTAACATAAGGATGCTGGGACCTACGTCTACGGGCAGTCAGAATGCGGGAGGTCCTGCCCTGAACACAGCTCGCACAAGGAAGCACGCCTACAAGCCAGCTTTCAACTAGCTGCGTTCCTCGGGCACTGAGAACGTAACAGTGTTCTAAGCCAGGAGGTACCCAGAATACCACTCCACTGCAGCTGGAGACACCCTCCAGGTCTGCTTATTCCACTTGCGTCTCACAAGCTCTGACCAACGGCTGTGGTGCAGATGTTGGAAACTCTTTCTGCAGGCAGTGTGCAACTGTGAGGGACTGAGGGTGAGCTCAACTCTCAGAAGTAAGTTGCTTTGGACAAGCCGTTCAGCTAGCTTCTCTCGTATGGCACTTAGGACGTAGCACCTGGCTCACACAGGAAATACTAGGAAATCGCTGGGTTGAGCTTGGATGCACTAGTCTTGTGGGCCGGGACTTTGCCCTTACCTCGCACAACACTTGAGGCACGCATCTGGGCTAGGCCTGTTAGGAGCGCGGTGTACGTGCAGGCAGGATGTGGGAGGGACAGTCCATAAGCCCAACTCTCGGAAGTGTGTATGCTTTGCAGGCAGATGTCTGCTAGACACTTTGATGGGAGCTAGGACCGAGCTACACTCTCATTGAACAAGGACGTTTGCAATGTCTGCATTGAGATCAGATACACCTGAGGAGAATCCTGTCACTTCCACATGCTCTTCACACAACCTCTTCCGGCACCTAACATAAGGATGCTGGGACCTACGTCTACGGGCAGTCAGAATGCGGGAGGGTCCTGCCCTGAACTCAGCTGCACAAGGAAGCACGCCTACAAGCCAGCTTTCAACTAGCTGCGTTCCTCGGGCACTGAGAACGTAACAGTGTTCTAAGCCAGGAGGTACCCAGAATACCACTCCACTGCAGCTGGAGACACCCTCCAGGTCTGCTTATTCCACTTGCGTCTCACAAGCCTCTGACAAACGGCTGTGGTGCAGATGTTGGAAACTCTTTCTGCAGGCAGTGTGCAACTGTGAGGGACTGAGGGTGAGCTCAACTCTCCGAAGTAAGTTGCTTTCGGACAAGGCGTTCAGCTAGCTTCTCTCGTATGACACTTAGGATGTAGCACCTGGCTCACACAGGAAATACTAGGAAATCGCTGGGTTGAGCTTGGATGCACTAGTCTTGTGGGCCCGGGACTTTCCATTCCCTCTCACAACATTCAGGCACGCATCGGGGCTAGGCGGGTTAGGAGCGGTGTACTGCAGGGGTGTGGGAGGGACATCCTTTAAGCCAACTTCGGAGTGTGTATGCTTTGCAGGCAGATGTCTGCTAGACACTTTGATGGGAGCTAGGCGAGTTACATTATTGCAAATTTGCAAAGTTTTGAGATCGATCCCTGAGGAGAACCCCTGCATTCCCAATGCTTTAAAACAAACCCCCGGACCTAAAAAAGGATCGGGACTACAAGGGGTAAAATGGGGGAGGCCTCCCCTGAAATCAGCCAAAGGAAGCAGCTACAAGCCTTTCAAGCGGGCTTAGGCATAAAGTAAAAAACTTTCTAAGAGGAGGTCCCCAAAAATACCATATGCAGTGGAGACACCCCCGGTTGCTTACCCACTTGTTCCAAGTTTGAAAAAAAGGCTGTGGTGGGGTTTGGAAATCTTTCTGCGGCGTGTGCAATGTGAGGGATGGGGGTGG
>NW_024571194.1:0-8772 GCF_018345385.1 Vulpes lagopus | reverse complement strand
AGAACCCATCCATATTTTTGTAGCAACTGAGGCTTATATTTAAATCATCAGTTCTATTTTTTATTCTAAATTGGTTCTGTTTTTGGATTAGGCAATGTACCTTTATTATTCATTGATTAATCCCAGAAATAAGGAAGAAATACTTTTTTCTAATATTATATATCTTGGAAATTCATTGATACACATTAAAGTTTAATTTGCTCTGGGATGGTTTTCTATGCTTGAGAAAATTAAGTTCTTATCTAAAACATTTAAAAATTATTTTAAAAAGATTTTATTCTTTCAGAAAAGAGAGAGATTGAGTATGAGAGCGAGAGAGGCAAAGAAACTCTAGTAGATTTGTGCTGAGCCATGGAGCCCCAATTCATTGGTATTATGACCATGAACAGAAACCAAGAGTGTGACACTTAAATTAGTCATACCAAGTAACCTAAAATTACTGACTTTTATTTGGTTCCATGAGATGAAAGTCATCCGATACAAACTTAGGAAATTTCTTAATTTTCCTTAGGTATTTATTCGTAAGTCAAAGGATTTCCTAAACATTAATCCATGTCCCTTTTTTTCTGTGTGTAAAAAAACTAGGAGAAGACTATTTTCTCCATTTATGGAATTTGGATCTAAAAGGCATCGGTAAATTTTAAAAATGATACTTTCAAAAGCTTTAAGAATATGAGATTCCCTTTTGCACCAGTATGTTTATGTTTTTATTTTGTCAAAGCTTTTTCTGAACTCTTGAGAGGATCGTTTTTGACTTTGTCCTTTTCTTGTTTTGGTTTTTAAGATTTTATTTATTTCCCCATGAGAGTAATTTTGTTCCAGGTGGGGCCCGGGAAGGAGACCACAGGAACCGGGGTCCAGGGAAAGACCCATATGGAACCAGAGCCACCAGATCGGGTTTGAGACCCAGGTGGGGACACAGTCAGAAGTCAAGGTGAGCCGGTGGCAAAAGATTCCCAAGTCCGGTGGCCCCAGGTGGGGGACCACAGTCACAAGGTCCAGGTGGGGAACGGTAAGGACCGATTCCAGGTCCAAGTGAAGCCGGGGTGGGGACCAGAGCCCAAAAAGGTAGGGTGAGGCCCAAGGGGGACCAGAGTACAGTTTGGGTTGGGGGCCCCGAGTGGGACCAGGGGTCCCGGTCAAAGTGAGCCCAGGGTGGAATAGAGTATCCAGGTCCCAATGTGCCTATGTGAGACCGGGATTTACTAGGGCCTGCAAGGCCCAATGGGGATCAAAATCACCAGGTCCTGGAGGCTAGAAGGAGACCACAGTCACCGTATTCCCGGTTTAGCCCCATGTGGGAATCGAGCACTATTCCAAACTGAGCCAGGTCTGTGAGGCCCACGTGAGGGGCCAGATTTATCAGGTCGAATTGAGGCATAGCTGTGGACAAGGTCCCAGTCTAGGTGAGGCTGGTGGGGGGCGAGATTTTACCAGGTCTGATTAGGTCAAAGTGGGGCGAGATCACCAGGTCCAGGTGAGGCCAATGAGGACCAGAGTCACCAGATCCAGGTGAGGTCCATGTTGGAAAGGAGTCACCAGGGCCAGGAGAGGTCCAGGTGGGGACCAGGGGTCACCAGGTCCAGAAATTAGGCCCCGGTGGGACAGACTCACCAGGCACACGTGGGCCGGTGGGGGCGATTTACAAGTATAGGGGAGCCCTTGAAAGAACCCGAGTCAACCCTTTCAAGGTGAGGGAGGTGGAAACCCGAGTCAGAAGGTCCAAATCAGGCCAAAGTGGGGTTTTTCCAGTCACCGGCGGGATGAGACCCCCCAGGGGACCCGAGTCACTGGTCCAGGGAGGTCAGTTGTGGAAACAGTAACCGGGTCCCAAATTTTGCCCCGTTGAGGACCAGAGTTAACAGGGCAGGTGAGGCCCTGATGGGGATCAGAGTCAGGGCCAAATTAGGCCAGTGGGGGGCCACAGTCACCAGATCCAGGTAGCTCAGGTGCAGGACCGGAATCACCAGGTCCCGGTGGGGCCCCGGTAAGGACCAGAGTACCAGGTCGAGGTGAGTCCAGGTGGGGAACACAAAAACCCCCTTCCAATGATGCCATCTCAGGGGAAAGAGTCACCAGGTCCACTTGAGGAAAAAGTGGGACCGATTCACCAGGTCCAGGGAGGCCCAGGTGGACCCGGGGTTACGTTAAAGGGAGTTGAAGGACAGCACGGTCACCAGGTCTAGTGTGGTCCATGTGAGAACCAGATCAAAGGTTTAAAGGTTTAGGCCCCCGGGGGAACCCGAATCGGGTTTCCGGTAAGGCCAAGGTGGGGACACAGTCACCAGGTCCCGGTGAACCCCCGCCTGAGGACCAGAATCCCAAATCCGGTGAAACCGGGGGTAGGGGGGGTGGGTTACCAGGCACAGGGAGAGGGGTACAAGAACGCAGGGACCCGGTCCCCGTGTGGTTCATTGGAAAAGGGGCCCGGTCCAGGTGAAGCCCAGGTGAGGACCAAATTTAAAAATTCCGAGTCTCACATGGGAAAACAGGGCTAAAATACCTGATGATGCCCAGGTGAGTACAAGATCACCAGGTCAGGTGAGGTGCCGTGGGACCAGAGTCCCCCGGGCCAGGTGATACCCGGGGGGACCCGATTCACCCGGTCCAGGTAAGGCCCAGGTGGAAAATCGTCACCTGGTTGGGGGACACAGGTGGGGACAAAAGTCATAAGACCATTGAGGCCGGTGGGAACATGTTTACCGGTCCCGGTGAGGCCAAACAGAGTACCAGGGGGCACAAAACCGGAGGCCCGTTGGGGATGGAGTGACCCAAATGTAGGGTTTGGTTAGAAGGAACCACGTCATAAAAACACGCTAGTTGAAAAAAGGTTCTAGGGATGCTTCCTTGTGAGAGTGAGCTCAGGGCAGGACCTGCCCACATCCTGGTACCTGCAGACATACCCCCTTCTCCTTAAGTGAGGTGGGGAAGGGTTGTGTGAAAAGCATGTGGAAGTGTCTGGCCTGTTCTAAAGTGAATCTGAATTCAATACAGGGATTTCCACGCCTTTTTCAATGAGAGGTCATGCTAGGTCTTCCCCCCTGTAGGAGTGCAAGCAAAGTACCTACAAGGCATTCACTTTTCCCTGAGATTTGAGCTTAATGGCCCTGTCCTCCCACATTGACTCCCTGTGGGGTCGTTCCCCCCCCAGGATTCGTTTACGCAGAACAGTAGCAGAGGGAAAAAAGTAAATTGTTTTGTCACTTTTGCACCCCCCCCCCCCCCCCCCCCCCCCCCCCGGACAGCTTAAACACGCCTGAATACACCTTACCTGCTGCCTACATTGTAATGGTTTAAAAACCCAGCTTGGAAAGCTGCCTGAAGAAAAGCTCCTTAAAGATATGGTTCAAGGCAGGACCCCACGCTCAGGGACTGCATGTAGACGTAGCTGCCAACTCCTCATTTAGGAGCAGGGAGAGTTGTCAAAATTTGCATGTGGAGCACAGGGCTGTATCAGTGTATGTGAGCTGATACAGCGATTGCCACCTCCTGTTCATTAGAGTGTAGCTAGGTTCTAACTCCCCTGTATGAGGGGGGGCAGGGACATTGCCCCCCAGGCATACACGCTTTGAGAGTTGGCTTTTTGCCTTTTCCCTCCCACATCCTGTCTGCGGGTTTTAAACCTCGCCCCTAACAGGCCTAGGCCATGGGGGGCCCTGATTGTTTGTGAGGGGTAAGGGGAAAGTCCCGGCCCAAAAGGGGATTGTGCCTCCAGCTCAATCCAGGATTTCCAAAAGAAATTTCCCTATGTTAGCAGGTGTTTACTCCAAAGGGTTCCCATACGGGAAGCTAGTGGACGCCTAGCCCCAAGGAAACTTACTTCTAGGGTTGAGCTGACCTCAGCCCCTCACGTTGCCACTGTCTGCGAAAAGTTTCGAATGTCTGACCCACCCCGTTTGTCACAAGCTTGTGAGACGCAAGGGGAAAAAAAAGCAGAATGGAGGGTGTTCCAACTGCGGGTGGGTGGTATTTGGGTCCTCAGGTTTAAGTACTGTTTACGATTTCAGTGCCTAAGAAACGAGCTAGTTGAAACCTGATTGTAGGCATGTTTCCCTTGTTCGAGCTGAGGTCAGGGCGGGGCCTCCCGATCCTTATGCCATAGACTATTTCCCCAACTCCTTATTTTTAGGGCTGGAAGAGCTTTTTGTGAAAGCATTGGAGAAGGACAGGTTTCTCCTAAGGAATTGATTCAATACAGACTTTGCAAACGCCCAAATGAGGTTTTGTGGGTTTAAGGTCCCACAAAGTGTCAAACAGACATCTGTTGCAAAGAAATACACAATTATGAGAAGTGAGCTTAGGAGTGTCCCTCCCACACCCTGCGCGGGACCCCCCGCTCCAAAACAGACCTACCCCCGATGCGTGCCTGAGGGTTGTGAGAGGTAAGGGGAAAATCGGCCCCCACAAGTAATCCTCAAGCTAAATCTAGGATTCCTGATTTCCCTTGAAAGCAGGTTTACACCCTAAGTGCATACTAGAGAAGTGTGAAGCCTTGGAGAGCAAATTATTGGAGAGTTGGCTCCCCTCGCCCCTCACTTTGCACACTGCCTGCAGAAAGGTTTCCAACTCGCCCCGAGGCGTTTTATAGGCTTGTGAGACGAAGGGGAATCAGCAGCCTGAAGGGTGTCTCCATTACAGTGGAGTGGGATTCTGGGTAAAACCCCCTGGCTTGAACACTGTTTCGTTCTCGTGCCCAAAAACTCAGTGTTGAAAGCTGGCTTGTAGGCTGTTCCTTTTGCGAGTGAGGGGGGCAGGACCCCCCGGCTCCCGACTGGTAGCATGGCCCCGCATCCTTAGTTTGGGCAGGAAGACGTTTTTTGAAAAGCATATGGAAGTGACGGTTCTCCTCAGTGATCTTTTCTCAATACAGAATTGCAAACGTCCTTGTTCAAGAGAGTTAGTCGGTCTAGCTCCCCTCAATTGTGTAGCAGACATTGTCTTTTAAAACATAACATTTCCGAGGTTGAGTTTTGGGTGTCCCTCCCACATCCCGCCCCCGCCGTACAACGCGCTCTAAAAGGCCCAGCCCCCATGCGTGCCTGAAGTGTTGTGAGGGTAAAGGGAAAGTCCCCGGCCCCCAAGACTAGTGCCTCCAAGATCAAACCCGCGATTTTTAGTATTTCCCGTGTGAGCCAGGTGTCATCCTAAGGCTTACGAGAGAAGGAGCTGAAAGCCTTGTCCAAAAAACAACTTACTTTGGGAGTTGAGCTGACCCCCAGTCGTCACAGTTGCACATTTCCCGCAGAAATGAGTTTCCAACTCTCACCAGGTGTTTTTCAGAGGCTTTGAGGCAAGTTTAATAACAACCTGGAGGGTGTCTCCCGCTGCAGGGAGTGGATTTGGGGGACCTCCCGTTAAGTACTGCTAGTCTCAGTGCCAGCTAGTTGAAAGAACGCAGCTGGTTGAAAACTGGTTGTAGGCATGTTCCTTGTGGAGCTGGGTAGGCAGGCCCTTCCCGCACCGATGCCCGTAGACCTAGGTCCCGCACCCTTTTTTTAGGTCCCGGGAAAGGGTTGGTAAAAAGCATATGGAAGTACGGGGACTCTGCTAAAGTGAATCGAGTCCAAAACAGACATTGCAAACGCCCTTGTTCAATGGGTGACCCGGGTCCCAGCTCCCAAAAAGTGTCTAGCAATTCCCGGAAAAGTTACACATTTCCCGAGATTTGAGCTTTGGCCTATCCCCCCACACCCTGTCCTGTAGGGTTGCTTGTACAGCTTTCATTTTTGCGGCACGGGCAGAGAGAGCACCAATGAACGGGCTTTCAATTTCGCCCCTACAGACAGCTGCCCCCAAAGGCATGCACACTCCTTTGGGTTGAGCTGTGGCTTCAACCTCCCAATGTGACCGCCTTACCTTTGCACCCAAGGGATTTTGGGGAAGGGTTCAAACTTTGTGGGGAAGGTCTCTGTGCTCAATCCGTGTTCTGATGACTTCCTCCCTCAGATGGGTGGTACAACTAAATTCCAACCCGGGTTCCCTAGTTGCAAGCTCCTTCGGGGGGAATTTCCTTCTGTGAGAGGAGCTGATTCGCGGTCCTTACATTTCCCCCAAAAACCCTGCACATGGGGTTGAACATCGACTAGACATGTTTGTCAAAGCCAGGGGACGAAAGGGGGGCAGCTGAGGCCTCAATGGGCTGTCACTCGGTGCATAGAGAAATAATTCAGAACGTCCTACTTCCAGTGCTGCGCTTTTTCAGGGCCATAGCGAGCTAGTAAAAAGCGCATTGGGGGGCTGCTTCCTTTTGAGATTTTGGTCACGAAGGCCTCCACCTGGGGTCCCCTTTTTGGGGTAGTGCTAACATCCTCATGTGGTGGGGGAGTTGTGAGAAATGCCTGGGAAAACGTCGGCCTCCCCTCACGGCAAGGGGATTTGAATAAAGGATTCCCAAGCCCTTGTTAAATTAGAGTGTGTGGGTTTCTAACCCCCTGTATGAGTGGGGAGCAGACATCGGCCTCCCAGGCAACACACCCGAGAGTTGAGCTTATGGCTGTCCCCCACACCCTGCTGCAGGACACCTCGCTCCTAACGGGTCAGGCCGATGCGTGACGAAGTTTTGTGAGGGGAAAAGTGGAAAGTCCGGCCCCACAAGACTAGTGATAAAGCTCAATCTAGCGGTTTCCTAGTATTTCTGTGGACCAGGTTTACCCCCAAGTGCCAACGAGAGAAGCTAGCTGACGCCTTGTCCAAAATCAACTTACTTGGGGGTTGAGCTCCCTCACCCCCCTAAACAGTTGAACACTCCCTGCAAAAAAGGTTTCTGACATCTGCCCCGGGGGCCATTTCCAGAGGCTTGTGGTCGAAAATTGGAAAGCGGTGGAGGGGTTTCCAGCTGCGTGGAGTTGGATTCTGGGAACCTCCTGGCTTTGAAATTCGACTAGTTCTCAGTGCCTTAAGAAAGCAGCAGTTGAAAGCGGCTGTAGGCAGCTTCTGGGGAGAACTGGATAAGGGCGAACCGTGCACATCCTAACTGCCCGTTGAGTAGGTCCCAGCATCCTTTTTTTTTAGAGCCGAAGCGGTTGTGAAAAGCATGTGGAAGTGACAGGGGGTCTGTTTAAGTGTATCTGATCTCAAAAAAAAGCATTGCAAAAGTCTTGTTCAATGAGGTGTAGCCGTCAGATCCAAAGAAAGTGTGTAGCAGACAATTGCTGCAAAGGTACCCTTCCCGGGGGTGAGTTATGGACTATCTCTCCCCATCGTGTCGGAGGTACACCGCGTTCCCAAAAGGGCCCAGCCCGATGGCCTGACCGAAGTGTTGTGAAGGTAAGTGGGAAAGTCCCGGCCCCAAGCCTTTGTGCAAACCCAAAACTGAATCCAACGGTTCCCAGTATTTATGGGGTTTAGCGGTGCTACATTTCCAAATGCATTCGAGAGAAGGTGCTGAAGCCTTGTCCAAAAGCACATACTTCGGAGAGTTGAGCGGACCTCAGTCACTCACAGTTGCAACTGCCTGCAAAAAGAGTTTCCAACTCTGGCCCCCAGAGCCGTTTGTCAGGGGGGTTTTGAGACCAAGTGGGAAAAGCAGACCCGGAAGGGGGTCTCCGGGCAGTGGAGTGGTATTTGGGGAAATCATGGTTAGGATATGTACGTTTTAGTTCATAAGAACGCAGTGGTGAAAGCTGGTTTGAAGGCAGGTTCCTTTGCGAGCGTGGTCAGGGCAGGACCCTCCGCATCGATGCACGTTTGACTAAGGTCCAGGGGAAAGTTTTTTGTTTTGGCGGGCCCGGGAAAAGGGTTTTGTGTAAAGCATGTTTGGGTGTGCCAGGACTCTGGGTCAAGTGAATTGAGTCCAATTTTTGAACCCTTGCCCAAAAGTCTTGTTCAATGAGAGGGTTGTGGGGTCCTAGAAACAACAAAAAATGTCTTCGACTCTGGCTGCAAAGCATACCACTTCCGAGAGCTGGTTATGGACTGTCCCCCACATCCTGCCCCGCAGGTACAGCCCACTCCCAATAGCCTATCACCGAACGTGCCCGAAGTGTGTGAGAGGTAAGTGGAAAGTCCCGGACACAAGATTAGTGCATCAAATAAACCCGCGATTTCCCACTATTTTTCCCTTTTGAGCCCGGGTTTTCTCCCTTTTGCCAACGAGGAAGCTAGCAGAACCCTTTTTGAAAGCAACTTATTGGGGGAGTTGAGGTCACCCTCAGGCCCAAGTTGCACACTGTGCAGAAAGAGTTTCCAACATCTGACACAGCCATTTGTAGAGGTTGTGAAGCAAGTGGGAAAAAGCAGACGTGGAGGGTGTCTCCCGTGCAGTGGAGTGGTATTCGGGTTCCCGGTTAGAACAGTTACGTTTCAGGCCCGATAACGCAGCAGTTTAAAGGGCTTTTAGAGTGCTTTTGTCGAGCTGATTTAGGGCGGAGGCTCCCGCATTCTGATGCCGTAACGTAGGTCCGCATCCTTATGTTAGGTGCTGGAAAAAGGTTGTGTAAGAGTGTGGAAGTACAGGATTCTCCTGGGGTTCTGATCTCAATGAGACATTGCAAACGTCCTTGTTTAATGAGGTGTAGCTCGGCCCCAGCTGCCATCAAAGGGTCAGAGCATCTGCCCGCAAATCATAACACTTCCCAGAGTTGGGTTATGGATGTCCCCCCTACAGCCTGCCTGCAGTACACCGCTTCCCAAGAGGGCCAGCCCGATGCGTGCCCGAAGTGTTGGAGGGTAAGTGGAAATCCCGGCCCCCCCAAAACATGCATCCAAGCTCAACCCGCGATTTCCTACTTTCCTGTGTGGCCAGGTGTTAATCCTAGTGCCATACGAGAGAAG
>NW_024571193.1:0-5775 GCF_018345385.1 Vulpes lagopus | reverse complement strand
ACCCAGCGATTTCCTAGCATTTCCTGTGTGAGCCAGGTGCGACATCCTAAGTGCCACAGGAGAGAAGCTAGCTGAATGCCTTGTCCAAAAGCTACTTACTTCGGAGAGTTGGAGCTCACACTCTATGTCCCTCACAGTTGCTCACTGCCTTAGAAAGAGTTTCCAACATCTACACCACAGCCAGTTTGTTAGAGGCTTGTGGAACTCAAGTGAATAAGAGACACTTCGAGGTGTCTCCAGCTGCAGTGGAGTGGTATTCTGGGTACCTCCTGGCTTAGAACACTGCTTACGTTCTCAGTGCCCGAGGAACGCAGCTAGTTGAAAGCTGGCTTGTAGGCTGCTTCCTTGTGCGAGCTTAGTTCAGAGCAGTCCCTCCCGCATTCTGACTGCCCGTAGACGTAGATCCAGCATCCTTATGTTAGGTGCCGGAAGAGGTTGTGTAAAGAGCATGTGGAAGTGACAGGATTCTCCTCAAGTGTATCTGATCTCAATGCAGACATTGCAAACGTCCTGCTTCAATGAGAGTGTAGCTCGGTCCTAGCTCCCATCAAAGTGTCTAGCAGACATCTGCCTGCAAATCATACACACTTCCGAGAGTTGGGCTTATGGACTGTCCCTCCCACATCCTGCCTGCACGTACACCGCGCTCCTAACAGGCCTAGCCCGATGCGTGCCTGAAGTGTTGTGAGAGGTAAGTGGAAAGTCCCGGCCCACAAGACTAGTGCATCCAAGCTCAACCCAGCGATTTCCTAGTATTTCCTGTGTGAGCCAGGTGCGACATCCTAAGTGCCATACGAGAGAAGCTAGCTGAACGCCTTGTCCGAAAGCAACTTACTTCGGAGAGTTGAGCTCACCCTCAGTCCCTCACAGTTGCACACTGCCTGCAGAAAGAGTTTCCAACATCTGCACCACAGCCGTTTGTCAGAGGCTTGTGAGACGCAAGTGGAATAAGCAGACCTGGAGGGTGTCTCCAGCTGCAGTGGAGTGGTATTCTGGGTACCTCCTGGCTTAGAACACTGTTACGTTCTCAGTGCCCGAGGAACGCAGCTAGTTGAAAGCTGGCTTGTAGGCGTGCTTCCTTGTGCGAGCTGAGTTCAGGGCAGGACCCTCCCGCATTCTGACTGCCCGTAGACGTAGGTCCCAGCATCCTTATGTTAGGTGCCGGAAGAGGTTGTGTGAAGAGCATGTGGAAGTGACAGGATTCTCCTCAGGTGTATCTGATCTCAATGCAGACATTGCAAACGTCCTTGTTCAATGAGAGTGTAGCTCGGTCCTAGCTCCCATCAAAGTGTCTAGCAGACATCTGCCTGCAAAGCATACACACTTCCGAGAGTTGGGCTTATGGACTGTCCCTCCCACATCCTGCCTGCACGTACACCGCGCTCCTAACAGGCCTAGCCCCGATGCGTGCCTGAAGTGTTGTGAGAGGTAAGTGGAAAGTCCCGGCCCACAAGACTAGTGCATCCAAGCTCAACCCAGCGATTTCCTAGTATTTCCTGTGTGAGCCAGGTGCGACATCCTAAGTGCCATACGAGAGAAGCTAGCTGAACGCCTTGTCCGAAAGCAACTTACTTCGGAGAGTTGAGCTCACCCTCAGTCCCTCACAGTTGCACACTGCCTGCAGAAAGAGTTTCCAACATCTGCACCACAGCCGTTTGTCAGAGGCTTGTGAGACGCAAGTGGAATAAGCAGACCTGGAGGGTGTCTCCAGCTGCAGTGGAGTGGTATTCTGGGTACCTCCTGGCTTAGAACACTGTTACGTTCTCAGTGCCCGAGGAACGCAGCTAGTTGAAAGCTGGCTTGTAGGCGTGCTTCCTTGTGCGAGCTGAGTTCAGGGCAGGACCCTCCCGCATTCTGACTGCCCGTAGACGTAGGTCCCAGCATCCTTATGTTAGGTGCCGGAAGAGGTTGTGTGAAGAGCATGTGGAAGTGACAGGATTCTCCTCAGGTGTATCTGATCTCAATGCAGACATTGCAAACGTCCTTGTTCAATGAGAGTGTAGCTCGGTCCTAGCTCCCATCAAAGTGTCTAGCAGACATCTGCCTGCAAAGCATACACACTTCCGAGAGTTGGGCTTATGGACTGTCCCTCCCACATCCTGCCTGCACGTACACCGCGCTCCTAACAGGCCTAGCCCCGATGCGTGCCTGAAGTGTTGTGAGAGGTAAGTGGAAAGTCCCGGCCCACAAGACTAGTGCATCCAAGCTCAACCCAGCGATTTCCTAGTATTTCCTGTGTGAGCCAGGTGCGACATCCTAAGTGCCATACGAGAGAAGCTAGCTGAACGCCTTGTCCGAAAGCAACTTACTTCGGAGAGTTGAGCTCACCCTCAGTCCCTCACAGTTGCACACTGCCTGCAGAAAGAGTTTCCAACATCTGCACCACAGCCGTTTGTCAGAGGCTTGTGAGACGCAAGTGGAATAAGCAGACCTGGAGGGTGTCTCCAGCTGCAGTGGAGTGGTATTCTGGGTACCTCCTGGCTTAGAACACTGTTACGTTCTCAGTGCCCGAGGAACGCAGCTAGTTGAAAGCTGGCTTGTAGGCGTGCTTCCTTGTGCGAGCTGAGTTCAGGGCAGGACCCTCCCGCATTCTGACTGCCCGTAGACGTAGGTCCCAGCATCCTTATGTTAGGTGCCGGAAGAGGTTGTGTGAAGAGCATGTGGAAGTGACAGGATTCTCCTCAGGTGTATCTGATCTCAATGCAGACATTGCAAACGTCCTTGTTCAATGAGAGTGTAGCTCGGTCCTAGCTCCCATCAAAGTGTCTAGCAGACATCTGCCTGCAAAGCATACACACTTCCGAGAGTTGGGCTTATGGACTGTCCCTCCCACATCCTGCCTGCACGTACACCGCGCTCCTAACAGGCCTAGCCCCGATGCGTGCCTGAAGTGTTGTGAGAGGTAAGTGGAAAGTCCCGGCCCACAAGACTAGTGCATCCAAGCTCAACCCAGCGATTTCCTAGTATTTCCTGTGTGAGCCAGGTGCGACATCCTAAGTGCCATACGAGAGAAGCTAGCTGAACGCCTTGTCCGAAAGCAACTTACTTCGGAGAGTTGAGCTCACCCTCAGTCCCTCACAGTTGCACACTGCCTGCAGAAAGAGTTTCCAACATCTGCACCACAGCCGTTTGTCAGAGGCTTGTGAGACGCAAGTGGAATAAGCAGACCTGGAGGGTGTCTCCAGCTGCAGTGGAGTGGTATTCTGGGTACCTCCTGGCTTAGAACACTGTTACGTTCTCAGTGCCCGAGGAACGCAGCTAGTTGAAAGCTGGCTTGTAGGCGTGCTTCCTTGTGCGAGCTGAGTTCAGGGCAGGACCCTCCCGCATTCTGACTGCCCGTAGACGTAGGTCCCAGCATCCTTATGTTAGGTGCCGGAAGAGGTTGTGTGAAGAGCATGTGGAAGTGACAGGATTCTCCTCAGGTGTATCTGATCTCAATGCAGACATTGCAAACGTCCTTGTTCAATGAGAGTGTAGCTCGGTCCTAGCTCCCATCAAAGTGTCTAGCAGACATCTGCCTGCAAAGCATACACACTTCCGAGAGTTGGGCTTATGGACTGTCCCTCCCACATCCTGCCTGCACGTACACCGCGCTCCTAACAGGCCTAGCCCCGATGCGTGCCTGAAGTGTTGTGAGAGGTAAGTGGAAAGTCCCGGCCCACAAGACTAGTGCATCCAAGCTCAACCCAGCGATTTCCTAGTATTTCCTGTGTGAGCCAGGTGCGACATCCTAAGTGCCATACGAGAGAAGCTAGCTGAACGCCTTGTCCGAAAGCAACTTACTTCGGAGAGTTGAGCTCACCCTCAGTCCCTCACAGTTGCACACTGCCTGCAGAAAGAGTTTCCAACATCTGCACCACAGCCGTTTGTCAGAGGCTTGTGAGACGCAAGTGGAATAAGCAGACCTGGAGGGTGTCTCCAGCTGCAGTGGAGTGGTATTCTGGGTACCTCCTGGCTTAGAACACTGTTACGTTCTCAGTGCCCGAGGAACGCAGCTAGTTGAAAGCTGGCTTGTAGGCGTGCTTCCTTGTGCGAGCTGAGTTCAGGGCAGGACCCTCCCGCATTCTGACTGCCCGTAGACGTAGGTCCCAGCATCCTTATGTTAGGTGCCGGAAGAGGTTGTGTGAAGAGCATGTGGAAGTGACAGGATTCTCCTCAGGTGTATCTGATCTCAATGCAGACATTGCAAACGTCCTTGTTCAATGAGAGTGTAGCTCGGTCCTAGCTCCCATCAAAGTGTCTAGCAGACATCTGCCTGCAAAGCATACACACTTCCGAGAGTTGGGCTTATGGACTGTCCCTCCCACATCCTGCCTGCACGTACACCGCGCTCCTAACAGGCCTAGCCCCGATGCGTGCCTGAAGTGTTGTGAGAGGTAAGTGGAAAGTCCCGGCCCACAAGACTAGTGCATCCAAGCTCAACCCAGCGATTTCCTAGTATTTCCTGTGTGAGCCAGGTGCTACATCCTAAGTGCCATACGAGAGAAGCTAGCTGAACGCCTTGTCCGAAAGCAACTTACTTCGGAGAGTTGAGCTCACCCTCAGTCCCTCACAGTTGCACACTGCCTGCAGAAAGAGTTTCCAACATCTGCACCACAGCCGTTTGTCAGAGGCTTGTGAGACGCAAGTGGAATAAGCAGACCTGGAGGGTGTCTCCAGCTGCAGTGGAGTGGTATTCTGGGTACCTCCTGGCTTAGAACACTGTTACGTTCTCAGTGCCCGAGGAACGCAGCTAGTTGAAAGCTGGCTTGTAGGCGTGCTTCCTTGTGCGAGCTGAGTTCAGGGCAGGACCCTCCCGCATTCTGACTGCCCGTAGACGTAGGTCCCAGCATCCTTATGTTAGGTGCCGGAAGAGGTTGTGTGAAGAGCATGTGGAAGTGACAGGATTCTCCTCAGGTGTATCTGATCTCAATGCAGACATTGCAAACGTCCTTGTTCAATGAGAGTGTAGCTCGGTCCTAGCTCCCATCAAAGTGTCTAGCAGACATCTGCCTGCAAAGCATACACACTTCCGAGAGTTGGGCTTATGGACTGTCCCTCCCACATCCTGCCTGCACGTACACCGCGCTCCTAACAGGCCTAGCCCCGATGCGTGCCTGAAGTGTTGTGAGAGGTAAGTGGAAAGTCCCGGCCCACAAGACTAGTGCATCCAAGCTCAACCCAGCGATTTCCTAGTATTTCCTGTGTGAGCCAGGTGCGACATCCTAAGTGCCATACGAGAGAAGCTAGCTGAACGCCTTGTCCGAAAGCAACTTACTTCGGAGAGTTGAGCTCACCCTCAGTCCCTCACAGTTGCACACTGCCTGCAGAAAGAGTTTCCAACATCTGCACCACAGCCGTTTGTCAGAGGCTTGTGAGACGCAAGTGGAATAAGCAGACCTGGAGGGTGTCTCCAGCTGCAGTGGAGTGGTATTCTGGGTACCTCCTGGCTTAGAACACTGTTACGTTCTCAGTGCCCGAGGAACGCAGCTAGTTGAAAGCTGGCTTGTAGGCGTGCTTCCTTGTGCGAGCTGAGTTCAGGGCAGGAACCTCCCGCATTCTGACTGCCCGTAGACGTAGGTCCCAGCATCCTTATGTTAGGTGCCGAAGAGGTTGTGTGAAGAGCATGTGGAAGTGACAGGATTCTCCTCAGGTGTATCTGATCTCAATGCAGACATTGCAAACTGCCTTGTTCAATGAGAGTGTAGCTCGGTCCTAGCTCCCATCAAAGTGTCTAGCAGACATCTGCCTGCAAAGCATACACACTTCCGAGAGTTGGGCTTATGGACTGTCCCT
>NW_024571192.1:0-9461 GCF_018345385.1 Vulpes lagopus | reverse complement strand
TCAGGTGCCGGTTGCCTGGGGTCAGCTGCGGGTGGATCCCCTCTTCCTCCCCAGTGTCTCGTGTCCCAGGGGCCTCTCCGCCCCCCCCCGTGCTGTGGCCGTGTCCGTTGCCCCGGGGACAGGGGGGGCAGAATGCGCTACCAGTTCCCTCCGGCTCGGGGTTTGCATGGGAGACTCCTCTTTCATGATGCACTGGGCGACGAGGCGGTTGGGGGGAGGGGGACAGGGGGGAACCCTGACCCTGACCCTGACCCTCGACCCTAACCCTAACCCTAAACCCTCAACCTAACCCTCAACCCTAACCGTTCCCTAACCGTTCCTAACCCGTTCCTAACCCTAACCCTAACCCTAACCTAAACGTAAACCCTAACCCTAACCCTAACCGTTCCCTAACCCTAACCATTCCTAACCCGTTTCCCCCCTAACCCTTTCCATAAACCCTAACCCGTTCCCAAACCCTAAACAGTTCCCTAAGTCCCACCGTTCCCTACCCTTACCCTAACCGTTCCTAACCCTAACCCTAACCGTTCCCTAACCCTAACCGTTCCTAACCCTAAACCGATCCCTAACCCTAACCCCGTTTCCTAACCCTAACCCCTAGATCCTAACCTAACCCGTTCCCTAACCCTAACCTAACCCCTAACCCGTGCCCTAACAAAAAAAAATAACCCCTAACCCTAACCTAACCTAACCCTAACGCGTCCCTAACCCTAACCCGTTCCCTAAATAACCCGTTCATAAACTCTAACCCTAACCCTAACCTAACACGTTCCTAACCTGTTCCCTAACCCTAACACGTTCCCTATCCCATTCCTAAACTAACCCTATCCGGTCCCTAACCAAACCCAACCTAACCCTCTAACCCTAACCCATTCTAACCCTAACCCGATTCCCGAACCCAACCCATTCCCTACCCTAACCCTAATCCCTAAACTGCTACCCTACCCGTTTCCTAACCCTAACCGTACCCTAATCCCTATTTGTCCCTATACCTAGCCCAAACCCCTGCCTTAACCCAGACCCTAAACTTCACCCCATCCCCGCTCTAATCTCTAAACGTATTCCCTTGTCCCCCATCCTTAACCTAAAAACTATTACCTATCTGTACATTCACCATCATCCATTCCCTAACTCAGTTTCCTAATCCCTAATCCGTACCTTTCTCCTAACTCTTGTCCCTTCCCCCTTCTCTCTACCCTAACCAGGAACTCGAACGCATAAACTTGAGATCACTAATCCATATCATCTAATTTCACCCTTACCAATATTGCTTCACCTAAACCCTAACCTACTCAAATTGTCCCATTCACTTACCTTGTCGTTCTAAGTAGCGCTGCTTGAGGGGTGGATGTGACTCCGACACTGCGCCTCCAGGGTCCTCTGCATGGTCCTGAGGAAGGCCGGACTCTCTGTCATGCAGACGTGGCCCCATGTTTCTTCCTGAGTCATAGGACAGCGGTTCCTGAGGAAGAGGTGGTCCTGTCACCCTGTGGGACTATGCCTTTCACATCCTCAGTAGCCTCACTTCGGGTTCTTAGGAGGACAAGTTCCAGTCACCGTGGACGCGGCTTCCACATGGGTCTGAAAGCCTACCCGCGGATCCTGAGAAGGCCGGGCCCTCCTGTCAGTGTAGACCGGCCCACGTCATCCGAAAACTCACGCGTGGTCCTGAGGAGGCTGGGGCTCCTGTCAGCGAGGAAGCGGCCACACATCTTCCTGAAGTCTCCTAGTGGGTACGTGGAGACCAGGCTCTGTCAGCGAGGAGAAGGACACGTCCACATGAGTATTGTAAGCCTGCCTGCGCGATCCTGAGGAGGGCGGGGCTCCTGTCAGCATGGAGCGGCCCCACATCCACCTCAGGCAGCAGAGCACAGACGGGCTCCTGTTACTGCTGGACGGAGGAGGCTAATGTGTACACACGCCCCCTGATCAGGCCTGGGGCTTCAGTGCGCTGAAGGCGGCGGTGAGGGAGGCGGCGTGCCACGGCCAGGGCAGGACATGCCTCCTTCCAGGCTCAGTGAGACCTATTGAGAAAACCAACCCCACCCCACACCCCGGGGAAAATTGAGGACCACGCCTAACCAGAAGGCGCACATCAGGTGCCTTCACGCTTTAAGCAAACAAATAACATTCTGTGGTTTTTCCGAGATAAGAAAACCCATGCCCCCCCCCCCACGGCCCTGACTGAAAGTACCTGAACATGTTCATGTTGAACCTTAAAGAAATCAATCGTTGTCTTTACTGAATGCTATGCTATCCGCGGTTGCCTTTAAAGATGCCTTGAATTGCATCTGGGCTCCTTCCCACCTTTGAGGCGAGGGCCCCGTTTGCGCAAAAAGTTCATACAACCCTCTTGCTAGGGTTCCCTGGGTGGCGCAGCGGTTTTTAGTGCCTGCCTTTTGCCCACGGCATGATCTTGGAGACCCAGGATTCGAAGTTACCCCGTCGGGCTTCGTGCATGGAGCCTGCTTTTTCCCTCCTGCTATGTTCTCTGCCTCTCTCTCTCTCTTTCTGTTTGGGACTGTATAAAAAAAAAACCCTCTTTGCTAGTTGCATTGACTGTCTGGGTCTGGAGTTTTGGGCCTCTACCGAGACACTTTGGCCCATGAGCTAGAGGGGTCCAACACTTTGAGTTGTCGGAAAACCGTCGTGATGAAATGGAGCACAACACCCGGCTTCCCCAGAAATACTTAAAGACAAGGAATTGGAGCCCACAGGATGCGAAAGGAAATGTGGACCAGACTTGTATCGGGTCCGCCAAGACTCACTCCAACCCTCTTCCACTGTGGGCGGACTGCGGGCTGGTGCAAATGCCCGGGAAAGTTTGCCAGGCTCCTCAGGAACTTACCGATTGTGCTAGCCCTGCGACGGCAGGTGACACGGCCTGGAGACTCACCTGAATATACAGATGCAATGAAACGCCAGGCGGGGACACCGCGCCACGATGTCACAGCAGCGGGTCCACAGTAGCCACACTGTGGGAGGAGCCTCGGTGCCTTCAGAAGAAGATGGATGGATGGGAGATAGTGATGGTCATAGAGAGAGGAAATGGTACTGCTATCAAAGAGAAGGAAAATCTTGCCATTTGCATGACGACGGAGAAACTAGAGGGATCCTGTTAAGTGAAATAAGCAGTCGGGAAAGACAATGACCCTATGGTGTCATTCATAGGTGGAAATAAGAAGCAAAGCAGATGAATCATTCTGTGATGGAAGGAAAAAAACGAATAAGTAAAAACAGATCAGGAAAATTACAGATCTGAAATAATTGGAAACATCTGCAGGGTCGCTGGAGGGGAGCGGGGGTGGGATAACGGGGGATGGGCACGATGGATGGCAGGTGAGTCACGAGCACTGCTGTTCTCTCCAACTGGAGAATCCCTGAATTCTACTCTGAAAGTATAATACACTATACATTATTTAATTGGGTTTAAATTATGTTTAAACAAAATAGTTCTATCAGGAGCACATTTCATTCTGGACTCCCTGTTCTGGTCCTTCAGCTTATGCTGGAACCACCCCCTGTGGGTCTAAGTAGGCCCAGCCTCGTGCCCTGGCCCAGCCCAGGGCAGAACTCACGACCCGAGATAGGACCTGAGGTGAGGTCAGGAGTCCATGCTTAACTGACAGAGCCCAGCAGGGAGCGAGAACCACACTGCTTTTATCCTGTGTCTCTGTGACATTGTTCGAAATGGAAAGTGCTGCGCACCTCTCTGTCCTGCTTTTCAATATGATTTGCTGTCCGGGGTCATTGTGGGGGTCTGACAGATTTTTGGGGTTTTTTTTTTTTCCTACTTCTAGGATCTACCACCATGATTTTGATAGGAATGACATTGAAACCGAGGGTGGCTTCAGGAACTTGTACATTTTCACAAGAGGAGGCTTCCCCCCCCACGAACCACGACTGCCTCCCAGAGCCTGGTATGGCTCAGTGCACAAGTTCTTGTGCGCCTTTCGTTCAGTCTCATTATTTAGTCTCTGTGATGCTGCCTGAGAAGGGAGTAGTCACGTTTTTTCATTTCGTTCTGATTGCTCATGTAGGACGCAGCAAGGCTACTGTGCTCTGTAGGTTCAGTTGGTGTTCCCATGAATTTACTGATTCAATCATTCGTTCTAACGGGGTTTTGGTTGGGGGCTCTCGGGGTTTCCTGTTTATAGCACCGCGTCTTCAACAAATAGGTTACAGTGTGACGTCCCCCTTCCAGGAGGGGGAACCTTTGCTGTTTCCTGTATGTTGACTACATTAGGACTTCCAGCACTGAGAGGGGACCTCTTGGCTTGTTTCCTGCTTTAGGGGAGGACGATTTCAGGTTTTCAACCTTGAAGAGGATGTCAGCTGCGGGGCTTCCTGGTGGAAACTTTTATTCTGTTGATAGACATTTCCTCAATACCCACTCGGCTTTGAAAGTTGTACTTTGTCAAATGCTTTTTCTGCAACCTCTTGAGAGGATCGTATGCTTTTTGTCCTTTCTCCGTTTTTTTTTTTTTAAAGATTTTATTTATATATCATGAGGAGACATACAGAGAGAGCGGCAGAGAGAGGAACAAGGCAGAGACATGGGCGAGAGGGGATGGCGGGCTCGTGTAGGGAACTCGACGTGGGACTCGATCCCGGGACTCCAGGATCACGCCTGAGCTGTAGGCAGGCGTTTTTAACGCCTGAACCACCGGGGCCTGCCCCATGTCCTTTCTCTGGTATTGTGATGGATACTGCTGATGATGGACAGATCGGGCCGACCCAGTGGGGGGTAGGACATGGGCAATGTAGATGAACGATAGTAGTAACAGCTATAAGCGTTGGATCATAAATAAAATAAGTCACAGAAATTGAGAAAGTACAGCCTTGGGAATGGAGTCAGTACTGTTTAGTGCACAACTTTGTACGGGACAGACGGTGGCGCTGCGTCTCGTGGGGGGAGCTGATAAGGCACAGAAATGTTCTAGTCACTTAGTGTAGCCCTGAAACTACAGTTCACGTTGTGTGTTGACTGTACTTCAATAAATAAATATCAAGGAAATGGGTTTTGATAGGACTCCCAGTGGGTCCGTTGAAGGCATTTCATGGTCGTTATCACCACACGAAGGCAACCTCTGCAGAGTGGAAATAAAACATGCTCACGTGTCTTATGTTAATGTTAGAAGATTTACTTGAGAAAGGGTGCTGTAGGGAGGGGCAGAGGAGAGGGGGTGGAACCTGGCGCAGACTCGCACCCAACGGAGGCCTGAGCCCCACGAGAGGCCTCCACGCCCACAACCTCAAGATCCTGACCAGAGCCAACTAAAGAGTCGACGGGGGGAAACCCACTGAACCACGGCATGAGCCCTCGAATGTTAAGTGCAAAACCCCATGCTGTGAACCTCTGGGGTCGGGGGTGGGACATCTGTGACCCCCAGTCTACCTAGATTGGTGCGAGGCCTGCAGGGCCAAGAATGGGGGAAATGAGGGAGGATGAGGGAGGGTGCCTGCATCCCTCCCGACTGGCCGTGGGGACAGGGGCCCTCCCCCGGGGACCATCCGCTTCAGGGTGAAGGGCTAAGTGATGATTGGACCCCGCCTGCCCACCGTCATGATGCGGGACCCCACTGTGGGCGGAACTGTTGCCACCCCCAGGTTCCCACCACTGCATGGCGCTCACTGTGCATCTGCAGAGATTCGGAGCACTCGTGCTTGGATCTGGCTCACAGCGACGGACTCTCCCGCTCTCCCCAGTAGCTCAGTACTCCCTCTCTCCTCAGTACCCCCATCTCCCCAGTAACCCAACCGCCCACTCTCCCCAGTACAGCGCTGCATAAGAGGGAGGCGCTCACACAGCAAGGGTCCAGGTGAGTGGCCCTGATGCCTGCTCCCGGGGGCCCTCTGAGGCCTGTGGGTCTGGGTGGGAGCTGGGCCTCCCGGGCTGGGGTCCAAAACTCCCCGACCCCAATGAGATGACCGTGACGTCTGAATCTCTGCTCCTGCAGCCCTTCCACTGCCCCATGGGGTGAGGACGGCCCCTATGGCCCTGTTCAAGGGAAGGAGGCTGCAGTTAGACGGCAGCTCCCTAGAACCCCCCCTCCCCTGTAAGGCCTGTGCTATGCAGGGGACCCATTACATGACCTTTCCAGCTCGTCCTAGATGCATGGACCCGACAGGATGACACCCCCCCCGCCCCACCATGTGGTGAGGGGAGGGACAGTCAAGGCCTGCTGGGTCCCCTGGCCAGTGAGCAGGCTTGCTATTCAAGCACTGGAATGTGGGCGGAAGTCCTGGTGCTCCCCCCGGCCCCCCTCAGGATATTCACGCATCCTTGCCCCTCGTGTGGGGAGTGTGGTCGCACTCTTGTGGCATCAGGTTTTTTAAATTTTGATGAAGTCCACTCCATTGCTTTCTCCCCTTGGTCGTTGTGTGGGGAATCTCAGAGAAACCTTCGGTCTCCCCGGCTGGGAGACATCACCCCGAGCATCAGAGATCAGATTCGGCATTCGACAGAGGCCGCCTGGGTTTCATCCGCCTGTGTGTCCTGATATACCGGGGGTGGCGACGCGCTCTGTGATCCCAGTGGTTGATGGCGTGATTGTCACTGGGACATTGGCTGGGAGGTGGGAATGTAGGTGGGTGGAGCAAAAGGAAAGGCAGTGAGGGCCCATGTGTGATGTTCCAGCCCAGCCTGTGCCCCTCAGGGGCGTATGGGGTTGTCTCTGACTCGGTCAGACGGATGGGGACCTGCCCAGGGGAGCACCCAGAGATGTGTTCCTCGGAAGGTATTCAAGCCGCCGTCATTCTTGGATGTGTTTGGATTGGCAGCACCGTGCAGGGGGGACTCAGAGAACCTACTGGCCTTGCAAAGGGCCAATATCGTGCGCCCCAGTACCATCAGGTGAGGCCCAGAAGGGACCATAGAAATACACACTCACGATAGGGAGAGACCATACGATCAGAGCAAGTTGAGTCAGGTCAGCCTGACAAGGACATAGTTCACTGGAACAAGTTGAGACCTGGGGATGGTCCTGGTGTCAGTTGCAAAAAACTAAGGGTCCTTCTGGTTTCTAGTCATTCGGTAGCTGAGGAGCCCAGTCACAGGTACGGATGAGGCCAGGTGGGGATCACAGTCACAGGTCCAGATGAAGTCCACAGCTACCATGTCCAGGTGAGGCCTGGTGGGGACCAGAGTCACAGGTCCAGGTGAAGCCAAGGTGGGGACTACAGTGCCAGGTCCACTGAGGCACCGATGGGGACCAGAGTCACTAGGCTCAGGTGAGGCCCCAGTTGAGGACCTAGAGTCACCAGGTCTGGGATGAGGCCCCAGGTGGGAATCCACCAGTACTGGTCCAAGTGTGCCCCAGGGGTGGGAACGCCTTGATAGTAATGCGAACTCTTCTCACTGTGCATTCCAGCTGTTCTCTCTTTAAATCTCAGGCCAAAATTCATAGGCTTTCAGGATGATTTGAAAGTTAGATAGGTCATTTGGTGGGGTCTGGTGACTTGCGGGACCATATCTTCGGCCTGTCTTGCCCCTCTGACAGGGACATATTTTTAGCAGTGTACAGTTACGTCTGTTTATGTAAAAGTTCGGTTATTATTTGTGGCAAACAAAATTCTGTAGGCTTCAAGCAACTTGTGAATCACACAATATACCACACTGGCTAGAATATTTTGTTAACCTGAGTTTCTAGATAATTTTTTATTATGTGAGCGGTTTCTTTCTAAAACTAATTACAAAGGGAAGTAGGGCACTAGGGGACATTGAGAATAGCCAAACAACATGAGAAAAAAGAAACAGACAAAAAAACGCTAAGATTTTTCTCGGGCATGAGAGAAAAACCTGAGAGTGTAAGCTTTTTTCACCTGCCCTGAGATAAACCTATTCTCCTGACTCAGATGTTTCAGGTCTGAGAGATACTGGGTTTCTGATCCAGTATATATCGTGACTGCCTATGGCACTTGGTTACCACTAGCTGTGGATGTGGCCCTCTCAGACAAGCTCGGTGGTTTCCAGGCTGCACCTGGTGGGCTCTGAACATGCACCTTAGGGGCAGTCTGGGATCCAGACCCTACAGCGTTTAATTGATAAGTTCACCATCCTCGATAAAACTTGCTAGAAAGAAGTTCAAATTGTGTGTGTTAAGAGATTTGAAAATGGGCTGCTGGGTGGCTCAGCCGTTTAGCACTGCCTTCTTCCAGGGAGTGATCCCGGCCAATGCCCGAGACCAGGATGGGTCCCACTTCGGGCTCCCTGCATGCGAAGCCTGCCTCTCCTCTGCTGTGTCTCTGTCTCTCTGCCTCTCTCTCTCTATCTCTCTCTCTCGCTTCTCTCTCCCTCTCTGTAATAAATAAATAATATTTGTTTTGTTATCAAGTATATTGCAGGGCAGCCCTGGTGGCCCTGCGATTACGCTGCATTCAGCTGTGTGCGATGCTGGGGTGCAGGATGGTGTCCACATCTGGCTACCGCATGGAGCCTGCTTCACCCCTCTGTCTCTGTCTCTGCTCTCTCTCCTCTGTCTCGCTCTCCAAATAAATAAATAAATAAATAAAAAAAATAAATAAATAAGACAAATGTATATTGCAGCATATTGGTATTTGCTATATATAATAAAGTGTGTTGTTTTTACTTTTTTATGGTGACTGGACCTAGCAAGTCTTACATCAACATCCATCACTTCTAGTCCTCGCGACAGTGTTGCGGGACAGGCGGTATTATTTTATTTATAGATTGAAATTGATGACCTCGAGCACATGACGGTTCCTTCCCTTTCTTTTTTCTGTTCAGAATATGCGGAGCTATAAGTGAGTAAATTGACAAGAAAAACACTTCGGGATCAACACTCTACTTTCCTCACATGATTTTAATATTTTTCTTCAATTTGAATCCTTATCTATCTTACTATCCTTTTCAATACTTAGGATACGTTTTTTCCCGGACTTGTTCAGAGAAACCTTTCCTAAGTTTGAATCAGTGACCTGAAACAGACCCAGCATACAGAGATTCTCCTATTTTTTTTTTTTTATTCAATACCCATCCGTTTCCAAAAAAAAGTCTATTTGGCTTCTATATGGCAGGTATCAGAGACAGGCTCCGACCCCATGGGTTTCGATCTATCGTCCCAGAGGGACTACCTGTAGTCTTAATGCTGATTTCTTTGGGGGGGGAGGGCAAAACAAGCAAGTCCACAGTTCTCCTTCATACTTCGCAGCGGACACTTGGGTTCTCTCTCCACGAGTTGAAAACTGTAACCGAGGCATTGATCGTGTTGACTCAGTCACAGAGCAGCATTGCCTATCAAAAAAAAAAAGGAGGAAAAAGGAGGTTTCGAAGTAATTGGTCTCCAAATCGTGTGGAGGGTACATGAAAACTGTGACACATGTTTCTTAGTGCCTCTTTCTCAGAGCACATCTCTCGGTTCTTGGGATGGGGACCAGGAGAGTTAGGTAGGGAAAAAAAAATATAGGTAGGGGGTACAGATTCAGGCTCACAGTTCCTA
>NW_024571191.1:0-11276 GCF_018345385.1 Vulpes lagopus | reverse complement strand
TTTGCTTCCAGCCACCTTTGAAGATGGCAAAAATGACAGAAAATACATATTAATATATAATTAATTATCTAAGATTGTTTACCCATCTAGCTGTAGACCATTCTCTCGCTTGACGCCTCCTGAAGATAGCAAAAGTAGTCATGTGGGAAGGTCCATAGAGGCAAGGAGCCTGGAGAGTAGCCTAGTAGCAAGAAATTGAAGTCCTCAGCCAACAGTTCCAGAAGAATAAACGATCCACACAAACCATGTGATCTTGGAAGGCTTAAACCATTCTCCAGTCCAAGCAATTCAGATGGAGATTCAGCCCTGGTAATTACCTTGCAACTTATGAAGACCCAACCAAAGCCTTGCCCAGACTCCCTGACCCTAGTGAGTTGTTTTAAGCCACTAAGATTGTTGTAATGTTATTATGGCACTTAATAGGGAAATAAATGTGAAAAACCTTGATTCTGAGCCAGCAGTAGTTAATATGTAATTTTTTTCACGCTAATATATCATTCTTAATTTTTATCCTCTTAATTATCTTTTCCTTACCTTGCTTTTCTACATATTTACTCAGAGAACATCAGAATTCTCTGGAAATTTCAAAATCTAACCCAATACTTTATACCTTTTAGATTTTCATACCATTCTAGCCTTTATAGGGAACAATTTACTATGTGTCAGGCACTGTGCTATAGCACTTTACTATTTAAATTAATCAAACACAGACCTGCTAAGTTTAGAAAAATTCTTACATCTCATTATAAAGTGAGGAAATTGGAATATAAAAATACCTGTCCCAAGGTCAAAAAGTAACTAAACAGCATTCTAAGCTGAGAATCTAAACTCAAGCAGTCAAATTCCAGGTTTATACAACTAACAATCATTTCTATAAAGGTTGTCCACAAGCATTAGCTCACTTAGGATTCCATTTTAAATAAAAAAAAGCTATTATAATGTTACTGTTAAAGAAATTTGGGGCTTTGAGTGTTGGAGATTAAGTTCATTTAACTAGTGATAGCAGGCAGACCAAAAGAAACCAAAATTTCATAGCTGCTTCCTAATCCAGTGCTCTTTCTATCATCAAACGTATCTGTTGTTACTGAATGAAATCCTGAAGCCTAATTGTTTTTATGCGCAGGTCTGGTAATCAGGGTGTGGCGCTATATCTAAGGAATCTCTGAAAAATCAGTTTTTGACGAAGAAAACCATAATCCAGGACATCAATGTGAACCACACTCACAGGGTTACATTTTTGAAGGATAAACACTCATCTCCAACAGCTATCTTCTATGATCATAATAATTATAATCACCATACCCCATAAGCCAACACAAAAAAATAAGTTAGTGCAATTACAAAAGGTATTATAACGTGAAACTCTATTTCCTAGACTACAAAATGAGAGAGGGTTGAGAAAGGCAATTATTTCTCAAAGCATGTTCCAGCGAACACTAACCCCCCCACATGGAATTAAAAGTGTTTGCGTGAAGGGGAAAAAAAAGCTATGAGGAGGGAGGTTTTGTACAGCCAAATAAGTTTACGCTCTTGCAGCACTCTGGGAGGTTCATATCCATATTAAGGAACTTAGAAGGCTCTGAGAAGTTTGCACTAAAGAAAATCATGAACTCTGCTGAACCAGTGGATCCAGTACTTTTTAATACACATAACCTTCTTTTCTGGGAACACTTTTATTAATTTTCTTCTAGGAACTCTAATTTCTTTACTTGGGAAATTCGTGAATTTACCTCAAGGTTAATTTTCATTTTCACAGGGAGGTTAAAAAAATTAAGTCTTGACTATAAAGTGAGTTAGAGGTAGTTTGTCTTTTAAATCTATATAAAACTTAGGAAGCAATTGCAAATGTCCCAGGGACGACACTACATTTCTCAGGCTTCGAAATTATCAATTTTAGCTGACCATTACCTACTTCTTTGCAAGGTATCTTGAGTTAATGATTTGATGAATCTCAGAATTGAAAAATACATTTACTGATAATCAATGCATTTTCAGAGCAAAATTTCTTGGTGCAACTTTATCATACCAAATTACTTCATGCTAAATACACGTTCTCCACAAAGAAAGGGGGAAAAGAGGACAAAATATATAACATTTCTATTACACAAATGAGTCTGTGAGTCTCCCCATGCTGTTTCCTCATTTCAGCAAAAATAACCATGTTTGAAAGATATATTAATCCTGTTTGGACCTTTGAAAAGCTCTTTAAAGGAATCTCGGTTCTCCTATTTTTAATTTTTCTTCACACTAAAGTTTCTGGTTGAATTTCCTCACTCAAATCAGTTTTGTTAGTCTGTAAAGTGGAAAACAATAATCGAGGAGGCTTAAGCATTCACATCATGTTCCTTTATCAAACACTTCCCACACAGCCAAGGGCATTAGTATCAGAGTAAACAAATGATATATTTAGGAAATCGTGGGTGTGCTATACGCGATTCCTTTGCTCGTTGAGTACCTCAGGGCCTTTCAGCTCCAACTTTAAGCAAACTATTTCACTTTTCTCTGCTTTGTTTTTTTTTGTTTTTTTTTTAAGATTTTATTTATTTATTCATGATTAGACATAGAGAGAGAGCAGAGGACACAGGCAAGAGGGAGATGCAGGTTCCATGTGGGATCCGGGGATATCTCGATCACGTTTGGGACTCGATCCGGGACCACAGGACTGGCCCTGGGCCAAAGGCAGGTGCCAAACCGCTGAGCCACCAGGATCCCGTTTTTGGTTTTTTTTATTTTTTTATTTAAATTCATTAATCTAACCTATGGTATTTATTCGTTTCAGAGGTAACAGTTCAGGGATTCATCAATAGTATATAACACCCAATTACTCATTACATCAAGCTTAAATGCGCCATCACTGTCACACCATCGCACTATACCCCCTTCACCTCCAGTGACCTCAGTTTGTTTCCTATGGTTCGAGACTCTTATGGTTTTGTCCCAATCTCTGATTGAAGAGAGATCTTGTTTTATGTTTCTCCATTCTTTCTCATCTCCTCTGTTTTGTCTTCATTTATTTCCACATGAGTGAATCATATTATAATTATTCTTTCCGGATTGACTTATTTCATTAGCATTTACTACCCTCTAGTTTTTTCCATGTTGTTGCCCAAAGGCAAGATTTCATTTTTTTTTTTATTCTTTCTTTTAAGATTTCCCTTTTTGATGGCTGAGTAATATTCCACATGGTCACATCTTTATCCATTCATCTAATGTTTTTTTAAGGATTTTATTATTTTGAGAGAATAGATTCCGACGAGAGGCAGTGAACAGAAGAGGCAGAGGGAGAAGGAAGCAGGCTTCCTGCAGGTACTTGATTCCCAGGACCCCAGGTATCACACAACTGGGGAGACACTCAACCACTGAGTACCAGGTGCCATATCCATTCATCTGTTAATGGGACATGTGGGCTCTTTCCCTAGTTTGGCTATGTGGACATTGCGCTATAAATACTGGGATGCAGGTGCACCTTTGGATCACTACATTTTGTAATCTTCGGGGTAAATACCAGTAGTGCAATTTGCTAGGCGAGTTCTATTTTTTTAAATTTTATGAAGAAACCTCCATACTGTTTTACCAGAGTGGCTGTACAGATTGCATTCTACCAACAGTTTGCACAAACAGCGTTTCCCTTTCTCTGCATCCTTGCCCGGCCATTTGTTGTTTCTAAAATTTTTAATGTTCAGCATTCGGACTGGTGTTGATGTGGTATCTCAATGTGGTTATGATTCTAATTTCCCTGATGTTGAGCATTACTTTTTTTCATGTGTTTGTTAGGCCATATGCTATGTTTTCTTTGGGAGACAGCAATGTTCTATTCCCACTCTTACTGCCCATTTCTTGATGGATTATTTTTCTTTGGGTATGAGTTTGATTTAATTTTTATCGATTTTTAGATAATAGCTCTTTTAAGCATTTTATTTATTTAATCATGAGAGACACCACAGACGAGGAGGCAGACACAGCCAAGAGGGAGCAGCAGGCTCATGCAGGGAGTGATGCAGGACTCGAATCCCAGGTCTCGGGGTTTTCACTCACTGGGGCCTTGAAGCAGGTGCTAAACGGTGAGCCACCAGGCTGCGGTTTAACGATACTAGATCTTTATCTGATAAAACATTTGCAAAAATTTTCTCTCATTAATTATGTTGTTTTTTGGTTTTGTTGATTGTTTCCTTTGATGTGCAGAAGCTTTTTATCTTGATGACAGTCCAATAGCTACCTTTTCGCGCTTTGTTTCCCTTGTCTTTGCGAGATGTGTCATAGCAAGGAAGTTGCAGTAGCCAAGGTCAAAGCAAGTTGCTGCTGCTTTTCCTTCTGGGATTTTGATGGATTCCTATCTTACATTTGGGATCTTTCATCTCAATTTTGAGTCATTTTTGTGTATAAGGAAAATGGCCCAGTTTCATTTTTTTGCATAAGGCTGTCCAATTTTCCCAACGCCCATTTGTTGAAGAGACTGTCTTTTTTCCACTGGATGTTTCTTCCTGCTTGTTAAAGATTAAAGGTTGACCATTAGAGTTTGAGGGTCCATTTCTCGGTTCCTCTATTCTCTTCCACTGATCTGTCTGGTTTTTGTGCTATTACCATACTGTCTGATGTTTACTGCTTTAATAAACACAGCTTAAGTCAGAATTGTGAAGCCACCGCCTTTGAGTTTTCTTTTTCAAACTATCCCTTTTGGCTATTCAGATCTTTTCTGGTTCCATACAAATTTTAGGATTACTTGTTCCAGCTCTGCAAAAAATCTTGATGGAATTTTGATAGGGATTACACGAATGTATAGATTGCTCTTTCTTCAGTTTCACTGGTAGTGTATAAGAAATGCAACTGATTTTGTGCATTGATTTTTGTATCCTGCCACATTGCTATATTGCTGTATGGTGTTCTAGCAATTTTGGGGTGGAGTCTTTTGGGTTTTCTCATGTTCATCTGTGAAGAGGAGAGTTTGACTTCTTCTTTTGCAATTAAATGTCTTTTATTCCTTTGCTTGTTGTCTGATTGGTGAGGCTAGGACTTTTAGGTACTATGTTGAAATAACAGTGGTGAGAGAGTGGAATATCTGTCCTGCTTCCTGACCTGAGGGAACAGCTTCATTTATTTTCCCATTGAGAATGATTATTTGCTGTGGGGCTTTTCATAGATGGATGGGACTTAATGATATTGAGATATGTTCCTTCTATCCCTTACACTGAGAAGTGTTTTAATCAGAAAGGGATGCAGTATTTGTTGTTAAAATGTTTTCTGATCTCTGAGGAGGGATCATATGGTTCTTGTCCTTTATTAATGTGTATCAAACACACTGATTGATTTGCAGATGTTGAACCCCACCTTTGCTAGACCCAGTAAAAAATTCTACCTTGGATATTGGTGTATAATTTTTTTAAAAAAAAAAACACACCACAAAAAACTAAAGAAAAAATTAAAGGTACTGTTGGATTCTATGCCTAGGAAGTCTTTTGTTGAGAATTTTTGCACCAATGTTCATCCAGGGATATTGGGTATGGATTTTTCCTTTTTGGTGGGGATGCCTGTTGGGGACCAAGGTAATGCTGGCCTTAAAGAACAAGTTTGGAGATTTTCCATCCATTCTATTTTTTTGAACAGCTCCGAATAGGTATTAACTCTTCCTTAAAAAATGTTGGTGAATTCCCCTGGGAAACTATATGGCCCTGGAACTCTTGTTTGTTCAGGTATTTGGTGATTACTACTACAATTTTCTTGGCTGGTTTATGGGGTCTGTTCAGACTTTTCTATTTCTTCCATATTTCACTTTGGTAGCTTCTACATTTTCTAGGAAGGCATCCATTTCTTCCAGATTGCTCAATTTGTGTGGCATATAGTAGCTATGTATGTTCTTTTATTTAATTGTTTGTATTTCTTTGAATGTTTCATTGTTGTGATCTTTCCTCCTTTCATTCATATTTTATAATTGAGTCCTTTCTCTTTTATTATTTATTCTTCCATAGAACGAAGCTCTTAGTTTCATTGTTTTGTTTAGTATTGTTTCTTTTGGTTTCTGTTTCATCGAATTCTGTTCTCATCTTTATTACTTCTCTGTTCTCTTGCTAAATTTTATGCTTTATTTGCTGTTCTTTCCTCCAGCTCCCGTTCGCTTGTATGATTAGCTTGTGTATTTGGATTTTCTAAATTTTTTGAGACAGGCTTGTAATTTGAATGTACTTCCTCTTAGGACCACCTTTGTTGTATCCAAAAGGTTCTGGAGCAGATGTTTTTCATTTTCATTGAATAAACTTCATTTTTTAAAACTGAATACATAAATCACAAGAATTTTTTTTAAATTCTTAATTTCCAATTCATTCTTTAGTAGGATGCTCTTTAACCTCCAATTATTTGGTTATTCCAAATTTCCTCTTGGATCTAAGTTCCAATTTCAAAAGCATCGTGGGTCTATCAATAACAGGAATAATCTCAATCTTTTGGTTCAGTTGAAACATTAATTGTGACTCAGTTATGTGGATCTTTTCTGGAGATGTTCATTGTACACTTCGAGAGCAGAAAGGAAATATGTTTCTGTTGCTTTAGGGATGGAATGCTCTGAATAATCTGAGAAGTCCATCTAGTTCCCAGGGTATGTCAGTGAAAGCCTTGTTTCACTTATTGATATTCTGCTTAGATTAATCGGTCTTTGCTGAGAGTGGAGTATTGAATAATTGGCTGCTCCCCAGTTAGGAGCATAAATATTTATAATTGTTAGTCTTTCCAATTGGATCGACCCTTTTTTTCTTATAGTCCACATTCATTCAGTAGACTTTTATATAATCTTTGGCATTCTACCTTTCATAAATTTCCCCTAAGACCTGGCCCGGGATACACAGATAGTTGATGAAGTTGCTTTACTATGCACAAATCTTCAATATAACCTCTCATTACTTACAGAGATTTGAAAAGACAAACTGCCTTATTTGAAATTCCTTGATTTTGTGTAGTACCACCCACAGAAGTGTACCACATAGTAGCACAAGTATTTGCGGCTCGGTGCTATGGACCTTGTGGATTTTGTTATTAAAATATTCCAGTGGGATCCCCTGGTGCGCAGCGTTTACACCTGCTGTTGGCCCCAGGGCGAGATCTGGAGACCTGGGATCGAATCCACACGGGCTCCCGTGCATGGAGCCTGCTTCTCCCTCCTCCCTGTGTCTCTGCGCCTCTCTCTCCGTATTCTCTCTCTCTCTCTCTCCTCTCGCTCTGTGACTATCATAAAAATAAAAAAAAATTAGAATAAAAAAATAGTTCAGTGGCCTCTATTATGAATTAGATATGACTCACCAGTCAATTAGTATTGAACCTCCGACATGGAAGTGGTTTGTAATAGAACTGTAATATGCTCACCTATGTGATAGCAACCTGAGAGAACAAAAACATAAGCGATGCATAAAAAATTGAAACTAGATTACTTTGCAGAAGGTCTTGGGAATAAGTCATCTAACTTGTATAAGAAGCTATAAAATCACAATTCTAGAGTATAAAAAATCTTTTAATTTAGCTGAGTGAAAGATAGCTTAGGTTGTGCATAGACAACAGAAGTATAAGTTATATAACCTCATGAAAAATGTAGGGAACAGGAAGGGGTCGTTGCGTATTTTCTGTTCCATTAGAAATCATGAGCCAATAATAAATGCATTTGGATGCTGCAAAAGCTCCCTGAAGAAAATCTTTTGGAGGATTTGTTCAGAACACTGAAACATTCCCCAGAATTTGCAACTTGTATTGATCATTAGTTTCACTTCATTTGAACCATTTATTCATATATGAACGTTGTTGTGTTGAGTTCTACTTAAAAAGAATCAGGCAAAGACTTTCTACTGAACTACCATTTTTCTTTGGAGGTTCTCGATAGTACAAACAGAACTGAAGTGTTTTTTGTCATAGCCAAGTACATGCTTAATATTGTAATTTAAATCTGATTTACTCATCATTGAAACTTGAATCAGGTAGAGCATGCTGCTGTAAGAGGGTAAACTTATAAGTGAAGCCCATATTTTGCTTATTTATTATTGTTTGGCAAATTAATATTCTTAAAGCTTATCCTGAAAAATATACTCCTGGGAGAATGAGCTCAAGACACAAAAGAAAAGTTCTAACCCTTCTAGACAGCAGTATTGAAACAACAAAAAAATCCTCATCCACGTTAGATTTAGTTCTAGTTGCTCCATATGTGACATTGGGCAGGTGTCACTAACCCCAGACTCAGATGTATTAAAGAGCATTTGAGCTCCAAAAGCATTAACTCCTAGGAATCAAAAGGTACAACCTTGTACAAACAGTGCAGAATTTCTAACTTTGATCTTCTGTATTTTCAAGGATAGGCTGAGGTCATTTTGGTGCTACTCTGATGAGCAAGGATGTAGGAGAGAAGTACAGGGAGGATAAAAGTTAAATAGCGAGTTCCCATAGGCCAAATGGAAAGTGTTATTGATAAATTCACCCATTTTATTGAAACATTTCAAGCAACACTAGGGGGCAGGTATTGAAAATGTCAACAGAGGATTAGACATAGTTTCTCCTTAAAATGCTGACAAGTAGAGGAAAAATATATTGATAAAGAAAATAAGCCAAGGCAAACAAGCAAGAATAATTTATTGGCTGGAATGGAGATTCAGGCTATGTGTATTAAAGATACATGGAATGCCATGTCTAGTTTGGAGAGGGCAGGCCCAGAACATCGTTTATTTAAAGATGACATTGAAAGTAGATCTAAAGCTGGAGAGGGGTTTGATGAAAAAGGGAGGGAATGCAGTTCTTGTGTAGCAGAAAGAGGCAGAAGATATGGGTTTGGAGAGGGATAAAATTGAATAATTCCATTTTGTTGATCATTGGGCATTGTGTTGAAAGAGTAGGCAATGGGCTCATGACTTTATACAGACAAAATTATGAAGTGCACGTTGGTTATATGACGGCATTCTGGCTTATCAGGCATGCTGCTTCCGAGAAACCTGTTCTTATCTTTAACTCAATACAATCATTTTAAGGATATACTGCCATTCCTCTATTACATCTTTTGTACTGACCCAGTTAGTTACTCATCCTTTATCTGTGTAATGCAGTGCTTACAAACAGTCATTAGAAAAAATATTAACATCTTCATTATTCGATAGAATCAAGCATCACCCAACGTTCGTTTTGGCAGAACTTTAATAATCTCAAGGTCCCTGTGTGGAAAAACTACTCCCTGTATTTATTGTACCCTCTTGAAAAATGAAATGGCCTGTTCTTGAAGACCATTTCCAAACATGGCTAAAGATGTAGTACCTGTTTTCTGTTTAATCATTCGGTGCTGTCACTTCACTTTTGCTTTTGGGCTTAACTGTTCCTTAATATTGTCTTGCTTCCTTGGAGCATTAATTTTTTTTCTTTTTCCTGCGGCGGCGCTCTTCTTCTTTCTTATTTCTTTTTCTTCCTTGTCTTCTTTTTTAAGCATACTGAATTCTAGCTGTCATCCTTGTGTTATCAAAGACCAGGTCAGGCAGTAAGGTTTAAGCTGGCGTTGGTGCATTTTGTCTTGTCTTGTCAATGCAGGTACACTCCTATGAATATGTTAAACATTTAGCTGTCTCCGAGTGAGCACCCAGGAGGTACTTCAAGTATGCATAAAGAATCTCTTAAAGCTTCTTTAAGGATCATACCTCAGTGATAGTGAGTAAGGGAGGGTGCAGCAGCAGTTGTAGACTGAAATAAACAATGGGTCAAAGTCCGGAACTGTTATATGGCACTCTGAAACCTGTCTGTTGTATACAACTTTAAATCACCTTTATATGTGGAAGAGGCTAGAAGAGGGAGCAAAGCAAAAAGTAGAATTGGATTAGCAAAGAACCATTTGCCTGCTTCGGTTTCCAGGAGCAATATGCTGAAAGCTCTCATTTGTGATTATTATTTCCATTTTCAGATGAGGAAGTTGAAGTACCAAGAGATAAAGTTACTGATTCAGATGTCACAATAGTAAGTGGGGAAAGGAAAATAGGCAAGAGTTTTTCCAGGACAGGGATTCAACTGTCAGGTACAGCTGGGATAGCAAACGTGGGGAGCGTGTGTTTCTCTGAGTGGTGGGTGCTTATAGGATCCGCCCAGTCTCATTGTGGCTAAGCAGTCATTCCTCTACTTCTGGGAGTAGTGCAGCTCACTCTTTCGATTCCTTTGCCATTGCCCTCCCCAAAGGAATACCAATTCATCGCGGTCATACTACCCGGGGGAAACGAGAATATCTAGACTTGTCTACTGCTGCTTGGAGGCCGGACATCTCTAAAAGCCAGCCATCTCCAGATCCCTATACAGGACTTGGGGTCGCAACCCAGCCATAGTTTTTCGTCTCACTTATGTTGAAGTTCAAGCCCTACTAATCTTCTGTACATACATCTCAAGACAGAGTGCGTTCTTGAACTCAGAGATCAGGGTGGTGAAGGAGATTGGGTTTGGACCTGTAGCTTGAATTTTCCCGCTTGGCTTCAATACGTCCTTCCCAGATATAACATCTGGGGGGCGAGATTATCTTTCTGACCTCAGTTTTATCACTGTTAATGGAAATATATTCCAGGGTGATTGTTAGGACTAAGCTAGAAAACTTTATAAAATATATAAAATGTATATTTTGCATGAGCTTAGCCCATTGGTGGTCCCCATTAAACACAGTTGGGGAACTAATGAGTGGCTGATCCTGCATCTTGACAGATGGCTAGAAAGAGAGATGCCAGGAGGCGTTGGGTGAAGATCAGTTGGACTCCATGCTAGAAGCTGTGGCTTTAACAGGCCTCATCTCCTCTTTAGTGGAGAACCAGATCATGACTGCAGTCTCAGACTTGCTTGTGGTCTGCTCTGGGGAGGTTTTCTAAGCTTGATTTGTGCTGACTTCCCATCAACTTAATAGTTATTATTTGAAATTTAAGGAGAGAAATTTTTCTATTGGATTTCCCTGTATAAATGCATATATGATATGGTGTAGGGAGAAGGGGGAAAGAGGAGGAGGAGAGAAGACAGAGTGAGAAGAGAAGCTAATTCATACTTGCCTACGCTGTGCCATGTCCCTTAGAAGTATATTTTACCTCACTACTTGGTACACACATCACACACAATCAAAACTACCATTTCTGAGCTAATGTGTTGCTTTTAATATTTGCAGTGCACTGTGATCTCTACGGCCTACTCCTACCATCCATTCCCCTGTTTGAGGAGAGACCAACTGAATGTTTGGATAAAAGGGGCAGGGGACGTAGCTAGTTGACACCTTGGGTCTGTAGTCTGATTTTCAGAGGCAAGGAACAGGGCTG